>NC_044508.1:15349297-15361797 GCF_902362185.1 Chanos chanos | reverse complement strand
TAGACCACCCAACACACTGAATCTCACAACAATCCATCCACAGTTTTCATTTTCCTCGCTTTTTCATATCAGTGTAATTTCTTCATAAAAATTCCAACACAATGAGCCCATTGTCTATTCATATGATATGTCGTAAGAGATGGATTAAGGGGTCAAATAGGAATAATAATACAAAATAAATAAAAGTTAAGTTCATTAGAAAATGATCAGGACAATTTATAGTTCAACCTACATGAAGTGATATCTCATGTCGACATATCGTAATAATACAAGTACGCGTATTATTCACCCCAGATTCTTTTCAGTAATGCCCAGAACAGTCTAAATGTTGCTTAATACCAGATTGTGTAAGACTGTAAATGAGTTTAAAAAAAAAAGAAAGATCGAATTAGCTCATATCCATCTCAAAATACCTTTGAGGTACGGGTCATACTGAACAGACTGAGGAGCTCAAATGCAGCAGTATGAAAACCCAACCAAAAAAGAAAAAAAAAAAAAAAAAATTAAATAAGGGAAGAATCTGACAAACCTTCTTCCTAAACTTCTAACTAATCGGGTTAAGGCCAAAGTGCTCTTCCTAGTCATGGTCCTCCTACAATTTGCCTTTCATTGGGAGAGAGACTTAGATTAGGGAATTAAGTCTTATGCCACCTAATTTAATTTGGATTGCGCAGCGTCGAAGACTAGAAGGCCTCTCCCCGGTCTCCCTGGCAGGACCGAGCGGGAGTATTTCCTAGGTTCAAGGCCACTGGGTCCAAAGGCAGGAATACACCAGGACCTACCTTTTTGTTTTTGTTTGGTTGTTGGGCCCCCATGGTGCTAAGAAGGCCAGCAGTTAATCGCATCATGTCTGCTGGCTTCCCAGGCATCAGTGCATCATATGAAAGAGGATCACGGAGGAATGTTCTTTCCCCAGAGGCCAGAGCCTGATAGAATTAACCCTGCCGTGGATCCCTTCCACAGAGCCGACCGCCTCGCACTCCGGGTCAAACTGATTCTCTTTCAGGGCCAGCCTTTGGGAAACGGGCTGTGCTATTAAAAGAGATGCTTATGAAACCATCACCATCCACCTCTCCTCCTCCTCCTGGCTGGCTGGCTGAGGAAACAGAGCTGGTGGTGACAGAGTTGATACAAACACAGGACACCCTCTATTCTCTGAGACCTCTGGAACATGAAGCCCTGGCCTTGTGGGATACTTCGTAGGGCAGCTTTTCTTGTATAGCACGCTCGAGTTTTGAAAGTGGCACGATTGATTGCAGAAGTAAGGACAAATATCTGCACCTGGTTTGTATTTGAGAGTATCCGACACCCCCCCCCCCCCCCCCCCCCCAAAAAAAAACCCAAAAAACATTAAATGATATCAGTGCTGATCTTGAGATTTTTGCTGGGGAACACTGTGCTCCCAGAGTGCCTCAAATGACTGTACTGAGGTCAGTCGAGTCTCATAACGCCTGTGCTCTACAGAGGACATCAGTGTCATCTTCCCCATAGCGGACACAGCTATCTCTTCACAGTTGTTGTAACAGCATCTGATTGAGAATCTCTTTCTCTCTCTCTCTCTCTCTCTCTCTCTCTCTGTCTCTCTCTCTCACTCTCTCTCCCTCTCCCTCTCCCTCTCTCCTCTCTCACTCTCTGTCTCTGTCTCCCTCTCTTACTCCAGACGGAATAGTCATTGCGTGAACAAGAAGAGAAAAAAAAAATCTGTTCAGCTTCAATGCATTCTGTCTGATGAATTTTTCAAAACGATAGTTATTATTATACTTTCTGGTTGTTGTTCCTGAGTACTAAGTTCCTAATACACAGTGGCACGCTGTTAATGACCCAAACAATCGCTGTTTCACACATACATATTTCATTACAACAGCTGAACAAATTACATATTTATGCTTTATAAGGGGGAAAGCCATTCGGTTTCATTAGCTATGCGAGCAGGTATGGGAGTTCCATCTGTGGCTGCAAGCTGCATCTGGGCAACGGGAGCTGATGCTTACCGGCTGCGCAGGAGTTGCGAATCCTCTCTGGTGGCTCCTGCGCAGCCCTCCCCCCCCCCCTCCCCCCCAGTACACAGATATACACAAGGCAGAGAGCTGACTGCAGCTCATCTCGTTCTGGGCTGTATGTAATAACACGCTCACAAACAGCCCTGAGAGTTACCCTACATCTCTACATCCCAACGTATCAGCGCTGACATCTCAAACACACGCATCTTTGATGACATCTGAGTTGAAGCCTTCTATTGTATCGCGTCGCTGCTTCCTCATGAACGTCAATATCTGACAAAATATTGTTTTGGGATCAGCTTATGGTGTGTGTTCTGCAGGGTGAGGTTTTTTTTTTAAGATAAAGATATAATATAATACTATAATAATAAAACTTCGATGCAACGAGGAGTGGTATTTTTAAGCTGACAAGAGGATGTGATCGGGATGTCATGCGTTTTTACTTTATCAGTTTATGACTGTCCCATAAAATGTTATGCATGCTTTCAGCACGGCCTCTCTTGTATGAAGGGTTTGTACTTTAAGCGCAAAAATGGTGTGATCAGCAGAAAAAAGCAATGTTAGAGGCAGCAATGTGTTTCAGACAACATGGAAAGAAAAAAAAAAAGAGAGAGAGTGAAGTCTACTCAGCATTCAGACAATGAATGCAATGACCACATTACATTCCATCCCATTATACCTTACACTCAAGAGGTTCAAAGTCATTTCAAAATTAATTAATATGTCTATTAAGCAGTGAACTCCACAGATTAAATCATCGTAATGCACCTGTAAAGAAATTGTTCATTTAGCTGGGTGTTTTTGTTTCTGCATGACCAAAAAAAAAAAAAAAGATCTTTAATTCTAACTCTTCAACATGACTATTACTATTTTGTCTATACTGTCAATTCAGATAAGGATAAAGCAAGTTATGTCGTGGAAACAGATGTGACTGGTATCTTCCAGTTTTCTTCTGACATCTTCCCCTTTATTTTACTTCCCTTTAAGGACTTAGTGACCACTTAAGCCTGGCATTTTCTGTGAACAGAATTCTGTGAATAGAGAAAGAGCCCTTCACCTTCGTACAGAACACTTAATCAACAGCGCTTCAAGCGACTGCTGTTCAATACTCTAGAGAATGTCTACAGGGTACAATCAACTAACTGACTGTTTTTGAGTTCCAAGAAATCAACCAAACATCAGAAGTCGACACCTTCTAAGAATTTTTGGGTAGAAAATGTCCAGACACAGACGCTCGCCACAAGACCGCAAGGCAAAACGAAAAATTAAAGTAATTAGATGTTTGCTGAGGAGTGAAGCCGTAACAGGGTCTCTCTCACATCTATCAGATGCATTATTGGAGTCCAGACCTGAGACAGAAATACTTTCAATGATTTGGGGAACAGCTGGTCTCCCTTGTAAAGCACTTACAGTGCAGAGAACGACTTGTTCCGGCACGCTAACAACCTTAGCGAGGATAAGGCGGCTGATCCTCCAGTGTTAGGCTCATTATTGTTGGAGGGGATTGTGAGCTGCTTTTCCTGTCTGGGCTCAGGGAGTACAGAGGCATGGTCCCTTCCCTCCCGTACAACCCCCCCCCCCCCACCCCCCCCCCACCCAACCGTTCAGCTTTTTAGAACAACATTTCAGCTCCCCAGGAATGCAGACACATGTTTAAAGCCATCAGGAACCAACAATTGCAATTCAAAAAAAAAAGAAAAAAGAAAAAAAAATTACGCATTGACAGGGCTAAATGTGTAAATATTCCAAGGAGCTCTCTTTCTTTCTCAATGTGTGTGTGTGTGTGTGTGTTTGTGTGAATCTCGTGCCATGGAGGATGCCTGGTCAGGGAAAAGGCTGGAGGAGCCAATACGGTTTTCTGAGCAGGATGGTAGAGTGTGCGAGAGAGAGAGAGAGAGAGAGAGAGAGAGAGTGTGGCTTCTGCCATGGCTGGAGGTCTGGCTGCGGTGACGGAGAGTGGGAGAAGAGTGTGGTCAGGGAGTCAGAACCCGAAACAGCCGCAGGAGAGAGAGGGAAGGGGAAAGTGGAAGAGGAGGGGAAAACCACAGTTTGTGTTCTGACACATTCCCACTGCCTTTTGTCTCTAAGCATTGGCTCCTAGCCCTCAACCATGCGCATGCACATACGCACACACAACACGGAGAGAGAGAGAGAGAGAGAGAGAAAAAGAGCATGGAGCAAGCCTAATTCAAACCATGCAGGAATCTGCCACGTTTTCTTCAACTCCAGAGCCAATATACAGAGTGCATCTCGGTCCAAACCTTTTTTTTTTTTTATTATTATTATTAAGGGGGAGAGAGCACATCAGGGTAATGCTAAACACTGATAGCGACCACGCTGGATTCTTAACTTTGATGACTCATATCAAGAAGAGATATCATCTATTGTCTGGGAAAGTTAATATTGCTAAAATGTTACAGAAAAAAAATGTGATTCAACAGAATTTTCAAAAGGATAGTACAATAAAGGGTACAATTTGACTGTCTACAAAACAATTTATCAACATGAGACAAAGAAGTTGCAGCTAGCCGGCTACATCTGATCCTGAGAGTAAGAGGGAGTGAGGAAGTAAGAGGGAGCGAGAGCGAAAGAGAGAGACAGAGAGAGAGAGAGAGAAAGAGAGAGAGAGAGGGAGGGAGAGAGAGAGAGAGAGAGAGAGAAAGAGAGAGGAGTACGCTAACGCTGAGAGCAAGCAGCTTATTAAGATTCACATGGTGCAATGACTCAGCCCATTCTGGTAATGGAGAGCCCCGGCCACCTAAAGATGGAAATGGCAATTTTTCAAAGCCCACATTTTATATATAAATTATCCCAGGCACTCACAAGTAGGAGCCAGGAACACTGCAAGGTCATTCTCAAATATTTTGGATGCCTCTGGTTGGGGAGAGGAGGTTTTAAATACTGAGGAGTGCTGAGGACAGCTAGGGAAAAGTGAAGCCATGCAGTCAAGAAAAAGAGAGTTGAGGTGGGTGGGTTAAGGGGGGGGGGGGCGGGGGGGGGGGGGGCTCAGATCACTTTTGATGTGGTCCATACACTTTTCTGCCATATCAACTTTTTGTCCGTGGACTCGGTTTAGACAAAAACAACAGCTCTTAAGTATGTTCTCCAGAGAAAGGAAATGGCTCGGCTACCTCTTGGAACACAAGTCAGAGTCTGGACTGTTTTCTCCATTTAGATGATTTCTGTTCAAATAATGAATGTTTTCTCAGGAGCTCTCCATGTAAAAAAAGACCTAGACAACACGCAGATATATCAAACTTGAGTTTTCCAGCCTCTTTTAAAAGAGCACTACATTAAAACAGTGACAAGACAAGCAAATGTTCCCATGGTGCCGTTTGAAGCCCTGTGAAGGCCACTGAGTTCACTTTACCTCAGAGAAGCATCTGTAGCATGAGCTAAGCTCTTTAAGATGAGCTAGCACAGTAAGTAGAACCCACTGCCCTGTTTGAGAGTTTGGTCTGAGGTGTTTAAACCACCTGGAAACCTGATCATGCCACTCCGGCAGGCTCTGTAAGCCAGACCACTTAAATTTGTCCTGAAGAGGAGGTCACCCACCCAATGTTCCTCGTCCTTAACCCCTCCCCTGTGTCCGCCTCCCCACACACCTCCCTTTCCCCCAATGGACCAACATCTATCTGACATTCCAATAGTCCAACCCACTTAAGGACAGCTGACCCCTGATTAATCACATGACCAACAGACCATATGATTGAGAGCAAAAGGGAGGGGGGATAAGGGGGGGTGGAGGAGGGGGGGCACTGCAGGCTAAGAACAGTCCACAGAAAGGGAGGGCGCTTTGTGCTGGCTAATCCAAGTGTGAGCAAGGTCACCAAGAGACCAGATGGGGTCAGACACCACCACGAGTCGACTGCCCCCTCGCAACCACTTGCTGCGACCTTGTGTGTGCATTTCAACAGCCCCATGCGTGTGTGCGAGTGAGAGTGTCTAAGGGTAAGTGAGAGGGGAAGACACAGAGAATACGTTGTGTGACAATGCTGGAATGAGGAATGCCCCACCCCTGCACGTTTGCCGCCTCACCCTTCCTGCCCCGCTCGGCCAGAAAAAGTCTCCGCAGGGCGCCAAGGTACCCTACCATGCCCTGTCCCAGGTTGACATGAGTCAGAGGGGGATCCTTAAAAGTCAGGCTAATAGCTTTAATCAGACGGGATTGCTGGATTATCAGTGGATTTCCACTTTAATCGCACCTGTGCGCTTCCTCTCTCACAGACAGAGAACAGGGTTATAAGAAAACAAGAGCAGAGACAAGATCAACTGGAGCCCAACTGGAGATAACTGGAGGACCAACCCAGACTGAGCATGTGCAATGTTTAACTATGGGGTTACCTGAGGGCTCAGACATGCTATTGCTCTGTACATATTGCAACTGTCCACAGGGAAAGTTATTACAATTGAATATTGAATGAATTAATTAATACATCACTTTGTGATTTTTCCGGGCCATAGCAGCTGACAAAGAAGAATATGGGACCTGAATTTGTAAGCAGTAATCCTTAAATTTCATCTTCAACCAACGTGGACTAATTACGTGACTGTCATATCTAACTCGTATTTTCCCATGGTTTTAGTCACAGTTACACTGCCCACAATTTGTGTGTTTAAAATAATCCACTATTTCCCTATTGATCTGCTTGCTCTTTAATCATTCCGACAGCTAGTGTGACGGAAAGAGTTTTAAGCTCTTCTGCAGCCACTTTCATGAAATGTTTAAAGCTCAACGTTAATCTCCACCTCCTCTATTCTATTTGAACATGCTATTTTTTCAGTACCTTTTTTCTTTTTTTTTGCCTCCCTAAAGAACCTGCTTCTCTTTTAGCGTGTAGCATTTCAGAACTCAATATGATTTGCGGAATGTACGAGTTACTCTCCTACTTATGATCATGGAAATTAATAAAAGATAAATAAATTTTAAAAAATGCAGTTATCCCCTACGTGGCACGCACAGAGCGCGGTGGCGGGACCTGCCCTAATTGGCTGGATGGAGATCGATCAGATGGACAGAGCTCATGGACTGCAGGCGGGTGCAGCGTGTGTGTACGTTGCCTCGATTGACCCCTCTCTGTCCCCCCTTCCCCCAATCTGTGGGAATCAGATCAGACAGACTAAGATTCAGGAGAACAACAAATGTCTGTCAAACGCCATCTCTATCTTTCCCTCTCCTGGTTTTTTTTTTTTTTCTCCATCTGGGCTGGAGCAACTGAAGGAAACTGCCTGGATTAGAACTTACAGACATCGCTTGATTTAAAGCTCCCCCTGACTGACTTTACAGGCGTTGCCTCGGGACGCGGTGCCTTGGGTTTCACCTCAAACCACCCCCGGAGGCTTTAAGAGCTTGGAAGAGCTCTCCGCAGTAGTGTCCGATGCCTGGAGATACTCCACGGATTCCTAAGGCTGCTCTCTCTCTCTCTCGCTCTCTTCCTTTTCGTATCGATTGACCAGAGGGATGACTGGATGCGGTCCTTCCAGCCTCTCCCCTTCTCTTTTCCAGTGACTCCAAGTGAGAGAGTGAATGCGTATGTTCACAAGATGTTATTGATTCGTGTATCAGGGATGCATGGTGGCCAGGGAACATTTTTCAAACATTGCCATGCTTTAGCCAGCCCCCACCCCCCCATCTCCCCCCGCCCCCCGCCCCACCCCTAAACCCTCCACCCCAAACTTTTATTGCCATGCATCCTGGCAGCCTCTCCTTTAATATCTATCTTAAGAGTTGACAATCTTTTGGGGCAATTAAAGCAATCGATACAGGCCTGAGAGGAGCCTCTTATCCACAGTAATAGCTCTCGCTGAATAATAAATAACATGTGGGCCTAAACAAGAGGGTGGGCTGCACCACGAAACCTCACATTACAGATCACAGGCTTACTCTGGAATCGCCTCAGGCCCGAGTTCCCAGTGTCTGTAAAACAGAAGGTGCTTGATTCAGATTTACTTAGAATAGTCGAGCAAAAAACGAAGCCGGAAGTCTTGACCGTTAACTATCCGAAGCGTGCTTACTCACATAATTGTATCTTCACACTAGGGTGAACAGAAAAGAGTCTGGTGCGATTAAAAACCACACAGATAGGGAAGGATACTCGCAGAGACCCTGAGGGAACATCTCACACTGACAAGACCCTGGAACTCCAAGAAGGCTGAACTGAAAATCTGAAGTCTACAGAGAAAAATCAACCCCCCCCCCAACTCCTATGCCCAACACCACCACCACCACACCAACCCCTCCCTCCAACCCAGCCCTCCCCAGCACAAGTCCCTCCTTGATTCTCTCCTTCACGGCTCTTTCCCCAATGAATGAGCCATTGTTCGGTGCAGCCCATTAACATGTATAAACCAGGCCCAAAAATAAACCCATGCATTAATGGAGAAAAGTGAGTCCATAAAATGCGCGGGAGCTCCGATTTCAGATGAAGAAACAGCGGTCTTATTATCCGTCACGAGTGCAAATGAGGTTAATGAGAGTCTATTGACTGATCTTCCACACTGAGCCCCAGCAAACCCATATCTCTGAATGGGACATCTCCTAACTATCTCCCCTCACATTCAATAAAGCTACGAAGAATACCGCTCAGGATGTGCATTTAATATGGAAATACTTTAGGATTGAGGCGTTTGTTAAAATCCTCTAAAAGAGTCAAAAAAGAGTTAAAATCCTCTAAAGGAGTCAAAAAGCCAGTGATCAAATCAAAAAGATGAAAGAACAGCACAACTCCCAATTTCACCTTAAATATTTTGATCGCAGCAGACATGAATTCTCCCAACAGGCCTAAGTTTACGAAATTTCAAATATGACCAAGTATTTTGTTAGAGTCACTTGATACCAGCTGACACTGGCTGACAACTCATTTTGATGATGTCAAATGACAGTCACATCAGCAGTGCACTGCTGTTTAGATCATAGAACTAAGTGGGGAAACAATGCAAGTGGAAAACATAAGCCTTGTTGGTTGCATACTGATTGGAAAGCTATATACAAGTCAACACAGTCTGGTCCCAGAAAGTGAGAGGTGGTGCAGGGAGACTGGGTTTTGTCACCTCTCCTGCCAGCCAGGGCAAAAGGCCCTCTCTCCTCAGCTGTTTCCCCAGCCAAGCCCCACTGCCGACACCAAAGCATGGCTATAGTCCCAGTTTCACTATCAAATCTTCAACTGCTACACAAGTGGAGCCAACTAGAACTCCACAGTGTGGACGGCAGACCTTTCCAAGACTTGGGTTTGTTGTTAATCTGTGTGCCAAACCGGGACTTGTATGAGCAACGCTGTTGGCTCCTCCTACACTTCCCCCCTACACTTTAGGCTCTCCAAGCAAACAAGCAAATTTCCAAGCATAGAAAAAAAAAAGAGAGGGAATAGTGAAAACAAAACAAAACAAAAAAAAAAACAGATACAGAGATGTGGTTGTGACAGAGGTGAACGATAAACTCAGAAAAGATGTTCTTGACCCCGCTGTTTGATAAGAGAGGCCACTCGGTGGCAGCTATGTCATAAAACTAAATCCCCACCCCAACCCCCCCCCCCCCCCCACCCCCCTGGCCTGCTGGAAACGGAGCAGCATGTCAGAGTGGGCCACCTGTTCCCTGACATACAGCCTTCACACCTCATTCTGTCACTGGGAGATTGACCCAGATTGCTACACAGCAGGTAAACCTGACCCTAAGGCTGACCTCCATGACCCTAGCGTTTGAGTGGGACTTAAGCGGTAAGAAAACACTTTCCCTGGGAGGCTCGCACACGAGACACACACAAAACACACCACACGTACGCTCACCGTGGACTGGGCTTTATGGTCCTTACAGATAAAACAGAAGCTTCCATGAGTAGACATTAACAGTGCAGATTTCCAAGTAATTAACAACAGCTTCAGTGCAACAGTTAGCAAAGTAGGGGCTAGCTGAGACCTAATGGGAAAAAAAAGATAAGAAAAAAGTGAGAGAGCGAGAGAGAGAGAGAGAGAGAGAGAGAGAGAGAGAGAGAGCGAGAGAGAGAGAGAGAGAGAGAGAGAGAGAGAGAGATGGGATTTTGAACTCTTGTTCGGCAGGCGGGTCTACAAAGAGTTTGCAGCTATTTTTAACAAGACAGAATCAGTCAAAATGCATTCCTAATATAAGTTTACAGACAAGGCTCAGTTGTGGAGACTGTCAGGCAAACAAACATACAAACAAAGAGGAAACGACTAAACAATAAACAACAACTCCATCTGGTTTGAAAACAAAAAATAAACCACCAAAACAACACTTAAAGATGCTGGCTTGCTTGTGCTGTTTTTTTTTTAAGGCCATGGTTTAAAGACAAACCAGACACCATTCAAAATGCCATGAGAGGCCTGCTGACTGTAACCCAAGTAGAGTAGCTTACAGCCACACAAAGCCCATACAATCACACTGGTTAGACTGGACTAGGAAGTTCATTTTGAGACTTGCAGAATGGACGACCCAGCTTTGTCACAGCACCTCACTCTGGATGGTACTTGCTCCCCTTTTTCTGCCCCCCCCCCCGAAGAAAAGACAAACTCGATGATGTAGACGGTTACGATTACAAAACTGCCCCAGCCCAGTTCGGCAGGAGAGACGGCTAGCCTCACAGAGAGAGCGAGCCAAATATAAACCAGCAGAGAGAAGCAACCTATTTGTCTGTTGTTGTTTTTTTTTTTTTTTTTTGATTTCCTCGACTTCCACACCACACTCCTCCTCCTCCTCCTCCTCCCTCCCCATTCCTCTACTCCTCCACAGAGCAAAACGTGCAATGCAGGGACCTCTCTGTGAGAGGGTCCTATAGTGGGCTGGGGGCGATTTAGAGAGAAGTGGAGGGTGGTGGAGGTTGGGGTGGGGGGGGGCTAGGGAGGGGGGTGTTGCTGCGCTGGGTGGTTGACTGTGATCTGCTTCTTCCTGTGTGGCTGTCAGCCTGTGGCGTCTCCTTCATCTTCCCCCAGCACTGCCCTCCTGCCCCTGCAAATACCCCCCCCCCCTCACGCTCCCTCCCTCTCCAACCACCACCATCACCAACTAACACCCTCACAATACTGTTCGTTCCTCCCTGTCTGTTTTCCTCTGACCCCCTCCGTCCCATCGGAACAACAGCAGCCCAAGACTCAGCAGCTAAACCAGGTCTGGAATCTGCAGAGAAGCCCGCAGTCCCGTGGATCAGGGATCCTGATAGTAGACCAAATCACAAAATTACACACAGCTGTACTACTCACATAACATTGTTTCTTTTTTTTTTTTTTTTGCCGCCTTCAAATCTATGAGATTAACAGAGGGACCGAGAGAAAAGTCTAGTGTTTGTTCTTGATAAAGGGGCAGCAGAGTAAAGCGTGAAGTCAGACCAAGTTCAGAGCGATTAAGCCTTGGTGTCATTAGAGCGGGATGCACCGTTGGGATAGGTTCACTCCAGGACAGCTAAATGACCATGGAGGGGAAGTAGGCCAACGCACGGAGCGCAGTGACACACTAACCTGGACTGTGTACTCACAGAGGATCAGTTGCCAACAGTTCTCATAGCAAACAAACAAACTGCACAAAAAAACCCCCACAAATCTAATCAAGGAGAGAAACGCAAAGCATTAGACCAAATCTAACTAAAGCAGAAAAGAAAAAATAATCAAATCCTCCAATCAGTGTGTGTGTGGTTAAGAAGGCCTCCTGCCCACTCATAACCCGCAGTGTTATCTCTGCAAACCTGATGTGAACTGTTCATGGAAAACAAACAGAGAGGAGAGAGGTGCTGCTTTAGATACAGAGCAGTTCAAACTGCATTTTTAAGGGTTTATCTGAGGTGAAAACCAAACTCAAAAAAACAAAAAAAACCCCCAAAAAACCATTGAGATTGTAACATGGGGATTTTATTAAACGCGTACTTTGCGTCTGGAGGCCTTGGTAGGACCGATTTTTGGGAGGAGGAGGGGGGGGGGGAAGGGGCGGGGGTCTCGTGGTCCGTCTGACGGGGGAGAGCTGAAAGGGCTGCTGTAATTACGGGGCAGCGTGTCTCTGCGCGGCGGAGAATGGGGGAACGAAAACGGCCGCTGCGCCGCTTTAGCGCGGCACTTGTGTTGCCGGGTCGGGCCCGATTGTGCCGCCGGGAAACGCGCACAAAGGAACAGGGGGAGTCCACTTAATCCTGGTGGGGCGCAGTCAGTCAGAGCAAGCACTGACTATCACTCTTATTTATCTATTTTACCGTTTCATTAGTACCTCACTCCAACAACAGCACCACCACCACCACCACCACCAACAACAACAACAACAAAAAACCAGTCAAAAAAAAAAGACACTTTGATTTCACTGTCTTTTTAATCCGCATGATAGACCAAACATGCTGACCATTAAAGGGCCGTTTTTTTTTAAAAAAAAAAAAAAAAAAGGATTTTTTTGTATGGAAATCTCCAAAGAAACTACCTCCGTTCCTGTCTCTCTAGCCCGCAAGACATATATATATTTAAAAAAAAAAAAAAAAAAAGTAGACAAAAAAAAAAAAAAACATATACAGGGTG
>NC_044508.1:15271797-15341797 GCF_902362185.1 Chanos chanos | reverse complement strand
TATGCATGACTGACTGGATCTACTGCCAAATGCGAGGCAGTCATGTCTGTAGGTGTCGATAAGAAGCAGCAGGAGTCCGTATGTACGTTTAAATTGATGCTGTAAAGACTGCTTTATCTTTCCGTAATTATGGTGGCTAAAAAAATAGCCTACTTCATGGGGTCCAAAATGGACAGAAATCAAGTGAGCCAAAGAGGTATATTGTATCAAAGTAATTTTTTGGGGAATTTTCCCTTTTTTTTTCTTTATGGGAAATTGCGAAACAATTGAACTGAGGGTGATGACCAACAAGTCCAGCTAACCTAACATTTCACTCAAAAATGAAAAAGACAGAAAGAGAGAGAAAGAGAGAGAGAGAGAGAGAGAGAGAGAGAGAGAGAAAGAGAGTGCCAGGGAGATGCTAAATGGAGGAGATGAGGATGTTGAACACTCAGGTGTTGAGTCCCTGAGGGTTAAAAACCTTTTCTCTATTCACTCCTCAGGAGAGCTGAGGGGTATTTATGATCCACACTCGAGGAGTCTACCATACAGAATCATGTAGCCATAAACAGATCAATGGCTCACGCTGTTCTGATAACAGAATACATGAATTCACATTACACGTGAGCTCAATCACTCCATTGATTGCTCTAAACAGACCTGCCTCTCAGCTGAGATACAGGAAATGTCCCAACAAGCAACGTTACCATCAGGTCTCTGCACACGATCGCGTACAAGACCAGACATTCGTCCATTTGCCGTTCTGTACGCCGAGAATCCATCATACTCGAGTGAAAGGTAATTGTCGTGTTGGACAAATGTCAGATAGAAAGCACCAAAAAAAAAGCACCACAGACATTTACTTCCAGATGTCCCACAGATTTTAAGAGGCCAAATGCACAGTTGGGCATCTGAAGTGAATTAGAGTCTCAGCTCGGCGTAAATTAAGGGTTATTGAGAAATACATTACTCTAAGTCATTACTACAATGTTACATTGCAGTTACAGTCTGAAGGGCTTCTGTTTTGGACAGATTGGTCATGATAGAAACAGCATTAGAGAAGAGGAGGAAGAAGTTCCCACTGGAGACACTGATTGGAGTGGAAGGCCGCGGTTACTAAAACTCTAAGATCCTCTCTTCTCCTGCCGTCTGAACGATGACCCTGCCAACCAGAGAAACTTAACTCGGTTTGTCCATTCAGTGGGTGAGAGCTCAGATAACTTTGGCTTTGACGAGAAAGTACGCGGAGGGATAAAAGCTATCTTTTCCGCGGAGCAAAAACAAACAAGCCCGGTATGAATTATGAGCGGGGTCAGAAGAGAGTAGGTTCCATCTGGCCGTCCCGCTCTCTCTCTCCTCTTTCCTCGGCCCTTTCTCGACTCTTTTTTTTTCGCCCTACGCGGGAATAATCATACGCTCCTAAACCTGTCATTTTAGCCATGAACAGGCACAAAAAATAGAAATGTCTTTTTTTTTTCTCTCTCTCTCTCTTTTTCTCTCCCTTTTTCTTCAGCCAAACTGCACCCGTGCTGAATCACACAGAGGGAAGGAGTGGGGAAAAGAGGGAAGGAGGTAGGGAGAGATGGAGAGAGAGAGAGAGAGAGAGAGAGAGAGAGAGAAAGTAGAAAGCACTTGTCCCCATGTGTTTTGTGGTGGAGCGGAGAGGCACACCAAGCCTCTATAGACAGACTGCACAAATACAGAGCTGACCAAAACCTCCCCTCTTATTTACCAAACCTCAGGCATCTGGCTCTCTGTGGAACACTCATAAAGAACTACAGAAACTAATGCATTTGTTCTGTGATTTTGGGGTTATAAATACTACTGCCTGCCTGAGCATGGTGCAAGAATTGCTATAAGAGTCACACGTGCATATACACACACACACACCCACACACACACACAAACACACAGAAAAAGCCTTCTAACTAATGTAACATGAGAAAATAGGCTCCAGTCCCGCAACCCTGAGCCGTACTCTCAGCTTTCTGTTTTATGAAACACGTGCACACGTTTAATGTAGCCTCAAGCACAGAAGAGACTCCTCAGCTACGAAAACAGAATCCAAAAACTGGGATTAAGTGAGGTTTTTCCAATTTCCATATGCACATCTCAAGGCTTTCGAAAAAAAAAAAAAAAAAAAGTGGTTTTCAAAAGGGGGGAAGGGGAAAGGGAAAAAAAAAAAACCTTCGACACTCTGCTCCAAATGAGGTCCGTCCATACCGGGAAGTTTATTTGAGCGTATCAGAGCTGCTTTCGACCTTGGGATCCAGAGCACAAGCCGAGGCACTGTGGTCCTGTCGCATCAGGGCAGGATATGTCAACATGCCAACAACGGAGAGCTCGGCATCTGGTTTACATCTCCAGTGAAAGCACAAAGCTCTTACATACAGCATATTTTCATCGCATCCAAACCGGTGTATGATATCTGATAGAGAGAAACCCTCGAGACCAAATCAGCCCAAACAACCTCCGCCTCAAGTAAAAAAAAAAAAAAAGAACACGCAAAGGCCGTCAAAGTTACGTTGGACGGAGTGTTGCTGGTTAAGTGACTGGTTAAGTTCGGGGAAAACTTCACATCTAATGGACAGCAATAAACAGTCAAAACCTTGTGACCTGCTATGCTTCACTAAATCCTAACAATTAAACTTTAAACGGCAAACTTATGGAGAAACCAATATAGAATAAGTGTTACATTTTTCAGGCACTGCTATCTCCTTCTGGAAATGCTCTTACGACACTGATAATATAGGCTGCTATGTCATAGCACGTCAAACTCTTGCATGTCAAAGTCGTAAATCAGTAACATTAGTGCAGCATCTATAACGAACCAAGAAGTTATTGCAAACGTCAAAATGCAGTGATTTATCCTATACAAAGTTTGCGATCACGCGTATGTCGCCTCTTCTAGAAGTTTCCCGCTACATATGAAAATGAATGTAATGAGCGTTTTATCGTACATCTGTGGGGATATTTCTCTCAAAACCAAGAGCACCAGGCATCTAGCAAAAGCCTGTTTTAATTGCTAAGGAGACAGGGGTTGCTTAAGAAGTGCAGATTGCTTTTATCTTGATGAGAGACGCTTAGGATTAAGTCTCTTCAGTCGGCCTGTATTGTTTTGGAGACAGGGAAAGGAGTTGAGGGGGGGGGGTGGAGTGCAACAAGTTATGCAAATGAGATGTTAATTAGGCAAATGGTGAATTAGAATATACCAGTACAAACCAGCCCATTGGAATGGGAGTGTGGGAATGGGGGAGGCTGGGAGAGCCAGCTGTACCCCTCCCTCCCTCTCTTTATACCCGCCCCCCCCCCCCATACCTCTTCAATCACTTGTGTTCTTCACTTCCCAACAGGACATTGACATACCTAATTTTACTTCGGGCTCACCAACATCTTTTAAGAGAGAAAGGTATACGTGTGAAAGACACTGCTCTTCATTTGACCATAAATCTTCCTTAAAACCTTTGCAAGGCAACTCTTGCTGCGCAGCACCCATAGAAAAGGGCACTCACGAGGTTATAATGGAACATAAATGAATGAATAGCGATTCACATGTTAATGAGTGAAGAGGAGGCAACTGGAAGTTTTGTTGTTGTTGTTTTTTCTAATTTTTTGTTTGTTCCTCATCTGCTCCTCCAGAGTGGGTTGGTTTTTCTTCTCTTCTCAGTTAACTCTTTCAGGGGAAGCCTACAAAGGCGCTCCAGTGTTGTAAAGAGCCAAAACTTGTTCATTTAAGATCCTAAAATCAGTTTAAAGAGAACGAGGCACTGTTTTAATATTAGAAAAACATTTTCATTACCATTAACTAAGTATTCCGGAACATCAGAATTCTATTCTAGAACTTTTGTACCTCTAAATGTTGTGTTGGGCTGCCAAAGAACTCCAGACAATGAAACAGCAACAGAGATTTATTTCATGATGTCTGGAACAAACCTTAAGATGAACTTAACATTTGATATTTTTGAGCCTGTGTCTAAGCCTGAAACATCTAAGTAGTTCTGCATCATAATGGTCTGAGTAGGACAGCATGGACCACCAGGTACTGACAGCAAAGACAAGCCTGGCCGGTTCAACATTAAGCTCTATTTAGCTTCATACCTTCTCTCCAATACCCTTCTCTCAGCTGCTGTAGAGCACAGAGTAAATTCTTCATTGTTTACTAGCTGTCAAACCCCGATAATACTTGCTGTATCTTGCACACTTTCACTGCCCTCCAGGCAAAAGGTAGGAAAAGCAGAGAGTGACATTACAGGCTCAAGTTGAGCACAAACCCAGGAATTTCACTCAACGCTTCTCTTTTCCGTTAAAACTGAGGGCAAACGAGAATTCTGCTGACAAAACTCACTCACATCTCTTGGCTCTTGAAAGATATTACTGCACGTGTAAGGCTTAGGTAAGCTGCACTGTGTCTCTGGGAACCATCTAACACATCTAACTGGACCTCCATCCAAAGCTTGACCCTCTAAGTGACAAGATCTGAACACGTTGTGCTTGGCCACAGAGATTTTTTGAAGACTCTTATTTGATTTTACTCCCTAGACAAGCCTTATCATTTAGAATGCATTCAGACAGAATCATCTTGACTTACTGGCAAACAGCAACAGATATGCTATTTTTTGTCGACACCTACACAACAGTTTAACCACTAAATATCTATTATCATAAACCAAACATGATCACGGTTAGATTTTACATAAAAACACGTGGCATTTGGTGCTGGGCCGAATGCTTTGAGTCACCCACCGCGTGCCAGCCAAGGCACTCCTGACTTAGTCAGTATCTTTTAGAGGACACAGCCTTGCATGGTGTCAGTTTTAGAATTAAAGCATTTTGAAGATATTAGCTTACCCCCTCCCTCACTCTCTCCTCTCTCCACCCTTGAAAGCATGTGGTGACCCAGGGATGTGTAAAATGGGGGCCAAATGAATTGCTTGGGCACTTGAGCTCCTCTCCCCCATTATAGCAAGCTGCCCTACCTGTGTTGAGTCAGCAGTGCGCTCACTCTATCCGTCTAATGGACAGCGCTGGAATTTAATTAGCAGGAAGCCGCAGAGTGGGGGCCTGAAGATTCCCCAGGATGGAGGAAAAGCGAGCAGCATGTGTCCGTGTGTGTGTGTGTCCGTGCGTGTGTGTGTGTGTGCGTGTGTGTGTCCATTCTATCACAGACAGGATAAAACATAGGGACTGTCCTTTGACTGTGATTCTGTCTCCAGCGTGAAACATTACCATAGATGTATTGGCTTTTCTTAAAGTATGACTCATATAAATATTATTGCGATAAGATATTTGAGTATTGTGAAAGGAACTGTGTGTACATGTAAGGATTGGACCATCAGCCTATTACATTCCTCTACCTACTAAAAACAACACAGAAATTTATGACTGGTTTCTCAAAAAATTCTCCACAACCCGTAAACACAATGAGAAAGCGAAAGTGAAAAAAAGGAAAGAAGATGAAAAAGAAAGCATGTGTGTGTGTGTGTTTGTGAGTGACAGAGAGAGAGACAGAGAGAGAGAGAGAGAGAGAGAGAGAGGAGGAGACGGATGCTAATTTTTGCCTGTCTGGTCACAGCAGGAGCAGTTGGGCTGGTCACACAGAACAGAGTTCCTATGATTGATTGTTGCCTTATCTCAGTATATCTGACTTTGAACTGTACCCCTGTTCCCCACCAGCAGTGAGTGAAAGCAGAGCTTCCTGCCACTTATTATTTGCTACTAAGGGTAGGAGGGCAATATTTGGCTTTCACTATGCCAAGTCTGACTTTCTAGGAAAACTAGCCCACCTGAAACAATTCAAAGACCACTTATTTATTTCACTGAAATGTGTATTTTACTGAGAGGAGCAGATAATTCACAGAAAGCCTACAAACAAAAGGCAGTTGCGTTAATCTGTCATAAAATAAAACATAAACATGGTCAGAATAAAGGGAGACATAAATGTTTATATATACATATATATATATATATATATATATATATATATATATATATATAGGTATCGATATACATGCTAATACTCTGTCTGGGGCAAATGACATGTGTTGATTCTTTGAACACCGTTCATTTGCTAGTAGGCCCTGATGGCAAAAAGCTGATTATATACACTGGTTGAAAGCATCTTCGGGTCTCTTTGGAGAGGCGATTTAGACTAAGTCCACAACCAACAGGTGGCGCTACGACTCACGCCGTCTACTTATGGAAATATCCTACATGCACCTCCGACAACTGCCCGTCCACTTGTAACGCCTTGTACTTTCCCGGTTCCCTGACTGAAGAATCTCAAAACAATATTCTAAATTTCACAACAGAGCGCAGAGTTCTACCATGCCAGACGTTTCCCAAGCGCGAAGTAATTCGGCCCCTTATGAGTGGGAGACAACCCCAGCAGCCCCCCAGCACGGCTGCCTTTGGGCCTGCGCTCGTCATGGAGACCAGCAAAACAAAGAGAGGTGAGGAGCACAACTTGTGATTAGGGTCTCGGGTTTGAGGAGAGAATAGTAATTTAAACGCGCGCGTAAGGGAGGGAAGGAAAGAAAAAAAAAAAAGGGGGGGGGGTTGGGGTCTTTTTCTTTTTCAAATTTTACCAATTAACTTGGTCACTGAGCTTCCTTGTTCCCAGATGGTTCGCAACTAATCAAGTGGTGCTTTTGTTTCCACTGTGAAAACAGTTTTATGGCTGAAGCGCACACATCGAGTATTGCAGCAGCAACGAGGAAGAATGCACTATCAGGGTAAATACTCTCCAATTTTTATGGGGCACCTTCTAGGAGGCATCATATTCATTCTCAAAACCTCCGTTAAGACCTCATTTATAGAATTCATTAGTCGTCCGAACCGTTCCGGTCTTTTTTTTTTTTTATTTGACGTCTGAGCTATGTCAATCATAAAAAGCAGATCAGGGGAAGTTTGTGATGAGGGGAGACAGACAAAGAAGATGTAATTAATCTTGTGCGTCGGTCCTCTATGTTCAACTCCATTACTATGCTAAATCACAAAACCAAATTAAGTGCCTTCACGTGCTTGTTTGGACAGGTTTTGAAACGAAGAAACGGTCCAAGTGGGCGAAACCGAGTGGTGAAAAGCACAAATGGATGGACATTCAGGTGTCTCCTTCTCCCAAAGCAGAGATTATAATCTCTCGTCGATAACGTGAGTTTTACGCGTTCCCAGACTGCAAGCCGGGCCCGTGTCAGTGCTAATGCATTCAACTGATTGCTCAGTGTTTTCTTGAAGTTGTGCCACACTAACCACAGAAATAAATAACAGAATTCAGCATGTGCCAAGGTTTGTGGTTTGGCCTGGAGTGTGCCATAGCCTTATTATCCATGTTTACTAATTTATTTATATTTCTCCGGCTCTGACAGATGGAGGTACTAAGGGCAGAGCAGAGGGATAAATAGTTCAATAATTCAAAATCAAATCCACACTAAGCCCAGCACTGTCCTCTGATTTCAATTACTGAAAAACAACACCTGAAAATAAGAGCGACGAAACCGAGAACACGTGTCTAAGAAAGACTGTATGACAGCTTTGCTTTCGCATGACTGTCTTTATAGATTTGACCTCCTCGAATGTGCACAGATTCGGTAAGCAGAACTTCACCAGATCCTCACTCATTTAGGTTATGGATGTTTCTCTCGTCATCGAGACGAAGCACCGAAAAGGCCTGACAAGACAAACTCAATTCTCAATTCTTCTACACATCAAGTCCAATCAGATAGAAAGCTCCTACGGCAAGGCTCAGAGAAGATCTTTGGTTCAATTAAATCCAAAATGTCCTCTTCCCCTCTGTGGTACAGATCTACTTCTGCAGCACCGTAAAAACAGCTGTCAAAGCAGACTGATCTATGGGGCAGATTTACGTGGTGGACAAGCTGTTCCCGAAGACTATCGCGGTCGAGACAAAAAAAAAAAAAAGATGTCTGACGCTGACTTCACACTGAGGGATGGGACAGTCCTTTGCTGCATAAACAGCATCTGGTAACCAAGGCAACCCTGAAACGCAGCTCTCATAGCAGCTAGCTTTACTGACCTCCATTCGTAACGTGCTGCACAGAGCGGTACGGCACCTACGCTACAAATAGAGTCAAAAAATAAATAAATAAATAAATAATAACGTGAAACATTTTCAGTTAAGCTTTTATTATCTTTACAGTTCAGATAAATATGTTAATTTCCCTAATGCAAATGTTATTAGAGTGGAATTCAATTAAAATCAGAAGGATTTGGAGAACTGGCAAATGTCAGTTACAGCAGCAATAAATCTGTCTCGAACAAAACAGCAGATGGGTGTAAAGGGTATAAGGACAGACAAGCAATAGAGGTAACATATTTCCAAGAACACATCGAAATACATGCACACACACACACACACACACACACACACACACACACACACAGAGTGAGAAGAGATCCTGTTCGGCGGCGAACCCTTAGTCTTTCTTCTATATTTTACCAGCCATACGGTAGTTTATTTTTCACTTCTTTCACCATCTGTAGCAACTTTCCCCTACAGACAGTCACAGCTGTCCTGTTTCATGTCTGTGCTCTCTTTTATATTCCACCCCAAATGGCTCCCACACACAATAGTGGCCCATTCCTCAATCAAGGCCTGTACTCTATCCTTGGCACTGAACGAAAGTCTTTCACACACTAAAACCACAGATTTAAAACAAAAACAACAGAGACAGAGAGAGAGAGAGAGAGAGAGAGAGAGAGAGAGAGAACTAAAATTCTTCCTTTAAATATTTCGCGATCGTTAACAAGTATGCTTTAATTACACACAGATTCTTGTATTTTGTTCTATTTGGGTAACACAAAAAAGGTTAAACAGTTTTCAGCACACTTCATCTTACACGCCGCCTCAGTGCCATAAACACTAGCGACTGGTCAAAGCTTTCGTGATTAGACTGCATTGTGGGAACTCATGTGCGGTGTCTAACGCATTGACATTGCAGGGAAATGACCAGACAACATTAAAAAAAAAAAAAAGAAGAAAGAAAAATCAATCCAACTGCCCATCACATGTATCCATCAGAAATCCATTATGGACTGGTTGACCAGTAACAGTGACTGGACAGCCAGTGACTAACAGGCAAAAGCCAAGTTCAGAGGCAATGTAAAGGGGGCAGGCTGGCGGTGGAGGGGGGGGGGGGGTGCTCTCTTGGTTGCTAAGGTCCCTGTAAAGACAGTTAGTCTCTTTTACTCCAGAGTGGCACAAATCACAACTTGGAGCACATTCCTGGAGTGAGTGAACAAAGGGGTAGAGAAGCTGACATTTAAAACAGCGGAGCCAAGGCAATGGGCACAGAACACCCATCCAACTCATTCTCTCTCTCTCCAACGTATAAATCACTGCTCACAAACTGTTAACACATGTGCTCTACAAATCAACATATTCAGTAATAATTATATAATGCATCACGACGCGTCTCACGCCCCAGTGAGCTGAATTCCAGAGGCAAAAGCTGTGAGAATCATCCCTCGCACCAGGCTGTTCATTTATTTAGCCCGAACGTCTCCAAACAAATAAAAGAAAGAGCCTCACGGCAATTAGGTGACTTGCAAAGTTTTTTTTTTAGGTTTTTTTTTTTTCTTTCCGTTCAAGCTCTGAACAGCACATGAGCTGTCTGCCCACCATTCAGATGAAGTCCTCATCAAGATCTAATACAATCAAAGTTCTCACAATGAGGGCTGAGCGATGCCTAGCGCACCACTAGCAGGGGCTAAAGACAATGGGACTCTTGTTGAATGGTATGTGAATACAAAGGGGCTATTCTCAGAAGTTAGCCAAAGCTGCTATTCTGAAATGGAAGAAAGTCTGGTCTACTCTCTCTCTCTCTCTCTCTCTCTCTCTCTTTCCCTAAGTCCAGAACAGTCTTAGCCCTTAGTAATCGCTCTCCTCACAGTCTCTTAGTTGGCTAAACTCATTTGTTAGCCAGGCAGATTTGCGATTGGTTCGTTTTTAAAAAATGCGCAACGTAAACAGAGATAGCGCAAACATAAAACAAGAGGATAAAAAACCGTTACAGGCTCAGTGTAAGGAATGCAGGCTATCTCCACTGATAAAAAGGATAATCGCTCATTTAAAAAAAAAAAAAAAAAAAAAAAAAAAAACAAGCTTCCACAAATCTGTCACAAAGATTTGTCACGGTGATGTACAAGGAGAGACAAACATAAGACAAAAAAAAGAAGAAGAAATGTAAGAGAAAAATAAAAATAGCAGAGCTGACACCCTGTTGTTGAGGCGCGTTTCTCTCTCAGCGGCTGTCTTCTGCTGAGATGGCTGAGGAGTTAATGCAGAACTAATTAGCAAAACTTGACTGGTGCCAACCCCCCATCCTCGTCCTGCCTCACAGAACAGGGGAAAGCAGCCTGGCCAGGGTACAGGTGCACAAGCAGGTCTGACACTAGATCACTGCTCAGACACTGACTGCATCCATGGTCAAATCTATTTATTCAGCTTTCTCTCTCTCTCTCTCTCTCTGTCTCTCTTTTGAAAACAGTCAAATTAGCTTTCAAGATATTAGTTACCATACACCCGTTCACATTCACAAAGCACTTGCATGGAAAGTATGATGTTTTACTGTTGAGGTATATGCTGTCAAAGTCAGAGAAACAAAATGCTCCACCAGAGTAGAAAAATCTGGATAAAAAATAACACATGTATCATAGATTGTGGACAGCGAAATCAACTGAGCAGTTTTTTTTTTTTGGTCTTGTGATTGTTCAAGTTCAAAATCCTCTAACCAGACCCAGAAAAATATGTTCCAAATCTGCCGTGAGAGATCAGCACTGACAACAGACATTAACCCGATTACCTGAATTTGCCGTGCAATCAGGTTTATAAGAAATTTACTCACAGAAGGCAAGCACTGTACAACATAAAATCTTACATTGTTTTCTCATCGGATGACCTTATCTGCTTTGTTTAATCCAATCATATTGTAGCAAAAAAAAGAAAAAAAAAAGTTCAAAAAGAGGTCATATCCAATGATATTAAATCTGACTGGGTTGTGTTGCCCACCCTTTGATCATAGACAGCGCTTTACCATTGGTTCTGTGCCAGCTTTGAGATTTCTACACAATGTGAACAGGAACACTTGCTGTACAGCAACTTATTGTGAACCCACGTCCACTGCATGACAATGTGTTTTATGAATGGGCACCGACCTCAGTTTTAATGAATGGTAATGTTCGAGTATGAGCGTGTGCTACTGCATGACAAAGTGTGGTGACGCGGTCAGTGCTGCAGTAATAGTTCTCGTTGGTGGGTTTCAGAAAGGACACAGAGCTTAAAATGAGAGGGGGGGGGTGTGTGTGGGGGGGGTGGTCCCAACCCACAATGTGTACTGCTGTAACCACAACAAAGACTGTGGTCTATCCCACAATCGCCTTAAATAGCTCCAAATTATTGTTATTCCTCAGCCTGTGGAAAGGAAGGGAAATATAAAACGGCTGTAACTCGAGACCTGCCAAAAGGCAGCCGGGAGATATTGGTATATTTTGTTTCCAGCACATGAAAAAAAAAAAAAGAAACAAAAAGAAAACATTAACAATGGAACAATACAATAAAGGAGTATATTGGAATTTCCTATATGCCTTTCTCTTGTTTCTGTCACCTACACACATTTTTTAAGCGAAGGCTACTGGCTAACTTAACCGCACAGAACATTTACAGCGTTTCACCCGAGCAAGACTTAAAATCTTACCGTGCACTTGAAAGTAAAACAACTTTGACAACTTTGGACACAGCTTCCATGGTACTGCACCTTAAGGATGTGTCACCGCTTCAAAATTAGTTTAGAAAGACACACACTGCAAATCTCTTTAAGAGCTCAGAGGCAAATAGGTCAGACGTCTTTACAGACATTCAACACACGCAAACAGTTTGTTCATCTTGGCTGCAGGGGTCACTTAAGGTAAGTGCAATATAAATATCTACCACCTCGCATGGAAATGTACACACAGGTCCAGTGGCTGCTCTGTTATCTTTCAAAACCAGCAATATCCTTCCATTGTGTAATGTGCAGTGAAAACGGAGCGGAGAGAGTGGAAAATACTTTGATAAACAAGTGTGATCATGTCCGACTTACACTCATCATTCAGGCATTCTTAAAAGTTTCTGCTTTAAGTGGAAACTCTTAATAACCATATAAGATTTTTTTTTTAACTGATAGAAATGGATTTGTGGGAAAGAGAAAACACTGGTCTTTCACATGCAATTTCTCGTTATTAAACTTTGTGTTATCCAGCACTTAGGAACAATCACGAGACCTGCCATTCTATGTGTTCACCATAAAAATATTTTTACTTTTCATTAAAGTGGTCTCCTTGTGTTCTTTGGAGATATTTTTCCTGCACTCTCTCTCTGTGTTGGTGAAGACACTGCGAGGCCTTGGCTATCCACCTCAGAGTCACGTCAGAAAAGGAAAAAAAAAAAAAAAAAAAAACAGTTTTAATTTAACAAAGTTGTGTTTTAGTTCCTCAACAGTTACGTGGTCAGTGCTGCCAAAAACAAGAAAGAAACACTTGGATCTGAACAAGATCCTAAACGCAACATTGTCTCGTTGGTGTAACTTTAGACTATGACCCCAGAGGCACTGGCCACTTTTAACATGGTTAAATCAAGCCACAGTCCATTCATGTGCCCCAGACAAAACCACCTGTTTTAACTGGAAGTCATGGGGCAACCCTTAAACTAAAGCAAGCCCTCCCGCTTCACTGGCTCTTAATGAGGCTGGATGTTTATCTAAGGGGTCAAATGCCTCAAATATAAGGTCACGACCCCAACATCTTAAGCCATGACCTCTCCCACGTGTGGAGTGCTCCTGTGAGCCTTACGCCCGTCAGCGGAGACGAAGAGAAAGCGTGCTAGGCCATAAATTAGCCCAGGCCACACGGCCCTGCTCCGCCGGAGAGGAGAACCATCACGCTGAACAGCGCATTTAGCAATGACAATCCATCCAGTCGTGTGGATGTTATACAAGGCAGCGCTGAACAAAGGCAGATATTCAAAGGAATGAAGAACCCACATCGTAACGCTCTCTATTTATTAATACTCCTGCGTGTTAAAAAATTCAAAGATATCGTATTTGGACAATAAAAACGCCACTCTTGTATTTTTTGGACCTATTGCTAAGTGAAAGGGAAAGGATACAGCGCTAACTGAAAGTCGTTAGAGAATGACCAAAATCTGAAATATCAAATAAAACACTTCTGTGAAACATATATTCTAATGGCCCGTTAATATGTGTATGTATTAGGTCAGGTCAAAGAAAGAAAAGGCTTAGTGTTGATTGAGGAGCTTCCTTACTGATTTGAGATACACTCAACCTCACATCCTCCATTTGAGTGTGAGGTCAGCCTCTTTTCAGATGGCTTTTAATCAAGGGATCCCCAGCAATGCTCAATGCTTTAAATAAGACAGAAGACGAAACCTGATCTTGCGGGATGTGGCCAGAGATGGAAAGAGGGAGAGAGGGAGAGAGGGAGAGAGGGAAAGAGAGTGGGCAGACCTCCGCACACTATGAACACTCTGTCTCTTTCAGTGTTCTCCCCCTTGTTCTCATGCTGACACCTCTTATTCACAATCAGAAGCGGTGAAAAAATCAAACTTGAGAGATTAGGATGTTAGCAGGAGCAAAGCGCCTCTGAAAAGGCTTTCAGAACATCAAAACTGAGGATTTTGTAGGCTGCAGGGAAATGCGTTTTAGAGACAGTGTGTGTTGCTTGTACTTATTCTGACAAAAACCTCAAAGAGCCTGTGCCTTTGTGCTCAGACCAAGTCAAAACGATTCACACGCTCCCCCTTCCAACCTGCGAAGACCCAACAAGCTTTGTGTGTTTGCTGCCAGTTTCAAATATGCGTCCTAACTCAAAGCTCAAGATCCCGAACATGGTTTTATCGTATCTCCCAGGTTCTACAATTATAAGCAATTTTAATACTTCGTATCGGCATCAAAGCTACACTTGAATATATTTACAAAACATAGGGCAAAAAAAAAAAGAAAAAAAAGAAAAAAAAGAAGACTTTTCCTTCAGCAGGCGAATAAAGAGGGCATATTCTGGCAGCTCACTTGGGCATTAGCGAAACAATTTGCACGAAAGAGGAAACGAACATAATTAAGGTACTCAGTTTGCCTGGTGAAACAAAGCCTCTTTCCATGGCTTCCGAGTGAAAGCCAATGTTTGTGTTGCTGTCAGTGTAAGACGGATCCCCTGCTGCCTCTTGCCAATTAACGGTTTCTCCATCAGATATTTGTGCTGGACTTCACTCAGTCTGGCTGCACCTCGATGAGACACTAAACCAGCCTGACAGGAGTTAACTTTGGTTGAACCATTTCCACTGTCATGGTAACCTACGACTCAAAATTAGAAACTGACTAAGCAAACAGAAGAAAAGTTCTAATTTTTTTTTTTTTTTTAATGTAGTCACACCTGGTTCATGTATAAATGTACCGAGAAATGTGCTTTCATTTTAATGCTCTATTTTATAAGCTTTATCTGGGACATAAAAGTCATTTTTTATTGGTTTGACTAAATATATAAGTCTATTTATTACAAGATAGATTGTTTTAACATCAAAATGCTAAGTAAACCAAAAAAATTACAGAGAATTACTGCTTTCTCTAGCCACAGCCCTGACATTCTGAAAAGAAAAATCATTAATGATTCTTTTTCATCGATTCATTAATGTTTTCTGTTTGAAAAAAAAAAGACCCACTGTAACCGTAATAAGAATGATGGCTGTTTTTGTGATGTAAGTGTGGGGGGTGAATGTGGGTCTAGATTTTCAGGAAACCTGTGAATACACAGCCAGAGCAAGGAATCTGGCGTACTCATCCTGTTTTTCCAAGACCACTGATTCCTTAAGAAATTGAGGGTGTCTACAGCTGATAAAATTTGTACTGGCGTACACAACACACAAATGTAGGGCATTTCTGTTACATTGTTTTTCAGACTGGGCATGCATTCATTTATCTCTATCAAAACATGATTCAAACAACTATCAAACCATTGCTTTCTTAATATAAATATATATTTGGTATATTATATATTACATATATTATATTATAGATATATAACACGTATATGTGTAATTTGTGCATGATCGCCTGGTTTGTGCAGGCTACTTGGGGCCTGGTTCCTATCCAGAGCAGATGTGGAAAAAAAAAAATCTAAAAATATACGATTTGCTTTGTTTTTCAAACGAAGCCTTACAGAAATATATAATGACAAATTGGCGGAACACACAAGCTCAGAATCTGTTTGTATGCATTTGTGACCATAGCTCGTAAGTGGGAATGACTAAATAATAAAGGGGGAGGGGGACTTACCTGCATGAACAAAGTAGGCCAAGTACAAGTCGAGCTCCTTTACTGAAACTCCTATGTGATGGGGCTGCACACACAACCCTGGGTTTGAGCACTGTGGGGACTTTACCAGCCTTTCGCCATCAGTACTTTCAAGCGGAACACCTTTGAATAAAATCACCATGACCAGGTCCAAACGCCACACTTTGTCCGCTTGGCGCAAGCAGTCGATTCTC
Source organism: Chanos chanos (assembly GCF_902362185.1). NCBI lineage: Eukaryota > Metazoa > Chordata > Actinopteri > Gonorynchiformes > Chanidae > Chanos > Chanos chanos. The sequence continues at coordinate 15,326,268 of NC_044508.1, read as the reverse complement.
CTCATCTTGCCCTTCTGGTCAGGGTTGGACAGCACGCAGCAAGGGGGCTTCTTTCCCGTTACGGTGAGCACAAAATCCTCACGGAACTCCGGCCGGATGTCCTTACGGAGTTTGGCCAGTAGCCGTGATGCCCACTTTTGTTTGACCTCGGGCTTCTCGCTAAGCAGTTCGTCCTTCACTGCCCGCTCTTCTTCCTTAGACATGCGTTTCTCGTGCTTCTTAAAGTACTTTCTCTTGCGAGCCTGCAAGTTGAACCAAGTGTAGGCAAACGCTCGCACGTGGGGCAGAAGAGCTTCGATGAAAGGATGGAATTCATCCTGCAAACGGAAAAGATATACAAAGAGAGAAAAAAAAATGTGAGAAAATGAATTACTCCTGAGTATATTCAGAGCATAAAAAAAAAATCCCACAAACAACACAAAAGATTCTAACTTTTTTAAAATGTAACTGAATACTTATAAAAAATACCAATTAAAATATACAACATATAGTCATAATAAAATCATTTTCTAAATACATTACAAATATCCTTTGTGATGACATTTGAGCTCTAATTTCCTTCCTCTCATGTAAACTGATGTGCCTAAAATAAATCATTTGTTGTTGAAGAACATTAATGCGCCAGCATTTTAAAAAATCAAATGCAGTGCTGAGGAGAAAGATTTTGAAGATGCAATGCTCTGTAACATTCCATGAGCTTCAACAGAAGAGCAGTCCGTGATAATGAGAGTGTGTTTCAGTGGTGCAGAGCAGTACGCGCGTAGAGCCCGTATAGACTGTGTCTTGGCTCCCTGGCAGGAATTTAGGTCTGTGGGGGTCTGCCAGGACCAAGAAAAAGCAACAAGCGATCGGGAAAGAGCAGACCAGCTATTTTAATCTGTTCCTCATACAATCGCTCACACACACACCACACACCACAATCCCAAAACAGCACTGATACTACTGTAGTTTATTCAGGAAGGAGTGTGCACGTTTGGAGACCGGTGTGAATCAGCACAGATTTTCGGGTGGCTTCACCTGCCACTAGCGCACGCTTTGGCAGAAAATCAATGTTAAATTTCGGAGAGCCAAACCAAACCGCCAAAAAAAAAAAAAAAAAAAAAGAGGAGGAAGAGGATAAATTTAGCAACTTTTCATTCTTAAATTTTATTTTATTTTTATTTTTAACGTGTAAGATGCATAAACATGCTGAGGTCACCTAGACAGCTTCTGAATATGATAAAATCAATACAAAAACCCAGAGGTTCACAATTAATTATAAGGGTACTTTTCCTATGAGGGAAAATTACAACTGCTACAGTTTCTATCTGAGAACTGTGTACATGGTAAACTGTTCAGGCCAGTAAGGTCAACCCGTGGGTTCTCCAGATCAAGGCGCTTTTTCGTTTGCATTCTCTCTCTTTCATTACAGGAGCTTACACACAGAGAACATTTTTCACATGCGTTTATGTACCAGTAATGTCTGGTGGGGAAAAGACTGATATTGGCAAAGTAAGTAAGCACACTGTGATTAGAGGATTTTACAATTTGCACGAAAAAAAATGATGCCCAACCGCCAATGACTGAGACACTGAGACGATGAGACAATCAGACGTTTCTACAGACGACCAAAAGCCCTCCCACACAGCACAGTGCGCCCAGAAAGTATGGAGGGGTTGTCACTGTGCAAACAAAACACTGAACTTTATATGGTACGTGCGCTGGGTTAATTCAAACAAGCAAAGCACTCCTCAGTAGAATATTATCGAAGTTTTGTAGCAGATCAATATGATAAACTTTACTGCAAAACAAAATCTTCAACTCCACTACTTCAACTATTCATGTTGGAAAGACAGCACTGGTAAAAATGTGACTAATGTTTTTCGTGATGGATAAAAGAGACATATATCCGTACTAAAACACTTAAGTCCCCGACAGACAAAAAGACTTCACATAATACCAAATTCTCCAGCACATATGCTTCAAATCAGAGAACATAAGTATTTTTTGCATGTTGCTTTAATTTCCACTTAATTTCCAATCATACTTCCTTTCCTACACATCAAATTGAATGGACATAAATATCCTGCTACAATTCTGACTCTCTCTCTCTCTCTCTCTCTCTGTGTGTGTGTGCGAGAGACACAGATAAGTGTTTGTCTGTGTGCACTAGAGAGACACATACACATGCACACACAACAGTGGAAAATAAGTTCTACATGCTTCAGCATACCCTCTGTGTAAAATTAGGATAAATAAATCTTAACAAAAAAAAATACCCTACACCAAATCCCTATTATGTCCTACAGGAATCGTACTGCTTCATCTCAGAGGCATGAAAAGTGTATTGTCTCATTCTGCATTAAATCCAGTGAATGAATTTTCTTTTCTGCCCTTAGCGATTTTCAAAGTAACTTAATCCAAATTCTATGAGATAGTGTGTCTCAATAGCAGATATTATCCATTGTTGACAATTTTTGCATGCACCTATCAGGTGTCTCTGCTCTACATTATTACAACAAAATCAATCTGTTTAGGAAAAAAACCCCTATATTTTATGTATTTTCAACATCTGTTAAGAGATTTTCATCTGTAATTTCAAGTTTTGGCACATGTCATTAGTGCATATTAATTTATTAAAATTAGCTAGATCTACGCAAGTACTTCTTCCATAATACGTCAAGTAAACTAAACTACCAGCTGTGCAGTTCTTCCAAACACATCATTGACAGATGTAATCCTGCCAAATAACAGGCCTCTTCACAATACCTCATGAAAAAACTGTCATTTTAACCACAAATGAGGGTAACCCTCTTATTTTTTTTTTTTTTTCCCCAGACCAACCGTGTTGAGACCACAACACAGAGAAATAAATATGAGCCAGTCGACAGAGCCCACTCTCTCCCTTTATTGCAGTGTTCCCCACAGAAGTAACCTGAGTTCGGAGAAACTAACACTCACTATACAGAGCTGGAGGAGGCAGGAGGCAGGAGGTGCAAGGAAAATACAGTACAGGACTCTTTGTTCCTTCTCAAACAGGACAGCGTAGAAATGACTATATATGTGCTTCATTCAACATTTCAGTGATTTCGAAACCCCTGACAACTAGAGAGGTCTTTCTCTCACATCCTACACAATAGCTTAAGCTACAAACAACAGTGCCTCATGGCCCAGAACGATTTGGGACTTAAATTAATAGAGTCAAAGGCACTTCTGAGCATATTAATAGGTTTTTAGGTATGATCTTTAGATCTAAGAGTGAAATAAAATAAGAAGCAAATAAGAAAAGTCCAAAAAAAAAACGTATTTGAAAGGGGTTTTATAGGAATTACCAAATGTCAAAAAGTTTCTGTATATTAGAAATGTGTGATCTAATTAAATACATTCGAGCCAGTCATGTCAAAATTACATGTTAAGATGGCTCAGATCAAATCCTAACTAACTCGTAAGAATGATTAAGGACGAGAGGAAAGACAGCGCAAGGTAAATTTAGAAGAGACCACTGTTTTAACACTGAATGACAGAAATAATTGTTAGGTCTGAGAGAACTTTTTGACTTTTCAAACTCTTTTTCTCTATTTCAAAAACACTTTTTAATACTGTTTTACCCGCACACTAATAGCTACGTCTTTTTCTGCCAGTGAATAAAAATAAAAATAAAGAAGGTCTGCAAGAAATGTTGCTATTTACACATTAATCTAAAAATGTGGCAGCTTTCTCCAAAGCTGATACAATAGGAACAATACTTGCAGTTTCAAAATATTGGGATATGATTGGTTCAATGTTTACATTTAAGATAAGTATGAAACTGCATAAATATTTAAAAAAAAAATTACTATATGTATAAATACATATACTGAAAAGAAGGGCAGAACTGTTAAAAATAGCCGTGTTATTTTGGAAAACTAAATTAAAAATTTGCCATAGTCCTAAAAACTTGCAGCACTCATATCTGAAGTACCATGCAGGTTGTTGTTTGCATCAAACCCTGTCTGATGAATTATCCATTCAAATACATAACTAAAACTAGCACTAATTAAATAAAACGATTTCCTCCTTGACAAAGGGCCAAGTCTTATTTCACAGAAAAAAATGTCCTCTCCATTATTTTGACAAACATGTGCAAAATGCAATCAGTGAAAATAAATATGCGTAAGAGTCCAATTTAAGAGTTAGAGATCACCCACTATATAACGGTATGGCCTCTCACCAATTAACGTACCAGATTCGTCACCTCACCTCACCTCCTGACTCCCACAATGTATGGAATACAGTATACACCGACCAACACCGTCAGAACACGGGTTTAAATTTAGTATGGTACACAAAAAAAGGTAATTTAAACTTGTTACAATTTACGACACAATCTATAAAGTAACGGGTATTTTAGGGAATGTGTACAATAACAAGAAACCCCAGCAGTAAGTTATCATTATTAGAAGTCGAAGACGCTGATAACTATATGACCCTGTTATAAACAGATTTAAAAATTAGATGAAACTTTACATAGCTCCTTATTTTATTATGATACGATATCACTTCTAAGAGTTTAGAAAGAAAAAACCTATCTTCGAGCCAGCCTTCCACTATTCATGAGCCTGCCAGATTGTAGCCAAGTCTGCAGGTAAAATTGACACCAACGGAAATTTGAATATTATTCGTGAGACCCCTACGAAGCCTCTACATTTTAAAAATGACTCAAATAAAAATAAATAATAATGAATAATTATAAACATTCAGCGCACATGGGAGGGTTATAATTTGCATCTTAGATCTCACTGGCTTCTCCACATGGCACTAGGAGAAGTTGCTGGCTAGTACGCGGGTCACTCGAAGAGTTATAACTAAATTTTGAGACGCTTAGTATGTACTCTAAGGTTATTACGGAGACCTTCAATATCTATGCCGAAGAAAAGAACAGAGGGGATATATATATTTTAAGGTTTATTCTGATATACGATACCAAGTCATGCCGAAGAATTCAGGAATCAAGGCATCGCGTTTAAACCAATAGTCGACGTAGAATGACAAGCGCGAGGCAGTGGACACTGTAAAGTGACCTATGAGTATTTTAAGTGAACATTCGATAAGACCACAGTTGAACTTTAGAGGAATAAGGGCTTACAGCAAAGGGGAAAAAAGACCTCTCTTCGTAGTTACATCAAGCATATCTTGCTCTCTAATCTGTTTTGATACAGCATATTTAACTGCATCAACCTAAACAACGTCAATAACCTAGCATGCACACACAAACTGAACGATTCGCGGGTAACTAACAACACCTCCGGGTGAAATTACCAAAGGAACAGATAAATATGTAAGACTCTACATATGTATATGAGGTAGGCGCCATCCGCCATGTGGTAGTTAGTTCAGTTGGCTCTGTCAGATCAGGAATGCCAACTGCACACAAAGTTACTTGTCTCAAAGCAACGTTAGCCCCACATCGCACTGTCCCGCCCCGGCAAGGGAGAAAGCATAAAAGCGACAAATATTTTTAACACAGAAGGAAGAGTGACTTACCTGTGTTAGACATAGCGGTGAATACATATCTGATGTTTTTATCTTGAATTTGAGAGGTATAGGTGTATGTTTGTATAACTGTTACGAATCCGCGTGTTTATGTATATGTTTATGTGTGTGAGTGAGTGTGTGTGTCTGTGTATGTGTATGTGTGAGTGTGTGTATGTACGTGTGTCTATGTACGAGTGATTGTTGTGTCGGTGTGTATGAAAAGAAAAAAAGAGAGACAGAGAAAAGGGAGAGAGGGAAAAAATAAAGCCTGCTTCTTGCTTTCACATTTCCAACTCTGCGAACTGCAACCAATGCTTCACCGCTCCATAGAGCTGAACTTTAACCCCGCCTCGAGTTACACGGCTTCCACTCTCCGCACACATCTACTGTACTCTGCTGTTAAAGTCGTAGAACAGTCCCTTCGTCGGCGCGATCATAACTTCCACCAATGGCATAATCAAAAATAAAGTCCCGAAGCAGAACGCCGCTGGAAAACGCATAGGCTAGATTTAAAAATGCACGGAGGGAAACTATGACGAATCGCTGAAAGGCGCAATCATTTCGTGTTACAATCGTAGGAACAAAAAGAAAGACGATTGTCATAGAAGCATTCCTGTGGATTCTTTAGAAAAAAAACTCTTGGGCTAGAATACGCTGCGCTCCCTCATAGAACCGTGTCGAACACTAGCATCAAGCGAGTGCATTGCAGGCATGTGGTGCGGCTTCACAGTGGAGCAAACTGTGTCGGATTTACGATCGAGGAGGGTTCGGTATTGTTAATGAAGATTATCATATCCTTCAAACCCTGACAGTAGCCTGTTGCAAAAGCTGTGGTTCGGTCCTGTATCGGTGTTAATTTCAGCCTGAGAGGAAAAGTGAAGCTCAGGATTTTAGTCCAGCCAGCACAGCGCGGAGACGAACCACAATCGCATTCACCGGGTCCCGTCAAGCTACAGTTCACTTTTATCCACTCTGCCCGGAGGACAAACTCTTTGGTGCCTCTCTGAGCATAGCGCCCTCAGTATCGACTATCCCTTAAACAGCAAACCGACGCTGCACACAAATTGAATTCAAGAAATGTGTTAATTAAAATGTAGTTATATGACCAGTACACAACAGTAGTGTTAGCTTTGTTAGTTTAAACTGATCAACAGTAAAAGGACGCCGCAAATTTAGTTTTAGTCTCTGCTGTCAATACGCCGAATGAGTGTTTCAGCTGTTCAAATTTTATTCTCGTGAGATTTTTGCGACGATTGTTATTAGGCTATTTTAAAGTGGACATTAGAATTTTGAACTTTTCTCATGAAATCAATATACAACGACATTACTTGATTTACGCAAAATAAGTGTATAGCCTGCCGGGCGGAGAGAGAAGGAGAGAGAGATCAAGGAAGGTTGCCTACACACACTTCATGGGTTATACCGCCCCTTTGGTACAAATGTTTAACTTTCTAATTATTCGGACCACAAACTTATTTCCATTGTTTTAAAACAAATGCATTGTTTTAAAAATGTAATGTTATATAATGAAAATTCGAATACATTTTACTGTATGTGTGACCGTCAGCTGAATCCTACTGAAAAGACATTACTATTAGTATCGTTATTATTGGTGGTGTTGTTATTTTTGTTGTTGCTGTTGTTGGCTAGTGTTTATGGTTGCTCATCACAGTGACACACTGTGTACCAGAGGAAACTCAATGGTCTATTATACTGACTTAATGATCCACAACTTCATATAAAGCACAAGTAAAGAGGGTGTGCCACTGTAAAAAAAAAAAAAGAAGAAGAAGAAGAAGAAAGAAATATAGTTTACATAAACACACAAAGAAGGCAATTATCTATCGCACACAACTGTATCAGACCAGTCGTGCAATGAGGAACAAGATGAGAGTAATTTCCATAACTTGCACATGCTGTCATGTAAGAAGAGAGCGAAACTCCGATCTGGGGGAAACCGTCAATATCACACAGCACTGAGACAATGTCACGCGCTAGTCAGTCCACATAAAAAGTCGGATCTTAAATAACTAAAACTTTTTTTAAGACTTCACCGCATCACTTGTTTACTTAATACACACAGCTTTAGTATTAGTGTTTCAATAGACACAAACTCTTACTCAGTGTAGATAATAAACCTATTTAAGGTTAAAATGACCATAACGTGCTATAAGTGTTGCCCAAAAAATTTAACAAGTCTAAATGTCACAGAACCAAAACATGTAACAGACAAATCATATTCCGAAATGCACCACAAAATAATCAGTGAGCCAGCATACAAATTCGATGGGAGCAAAGCTCTGATTTACTAAAAAAACCCTCAATTAAGGCCTATTGTTCCATAGTATCTAGACGACTACTAGATGGCTATTGCTTTTATGTAATTATATTATACTATTCTTATTATATGAATCATGTACAAATTTGACTAATGTAATCTAATTCATAATTGTTTCTGATATATTAAAGTGGGGAAGTTATAACTCAATTAAGCTAACTCGCAAGCGAGTTCCAGATATAGCTGGCCTCCAGTCACAAGGTAAACGACAACGCATTGACAAAAGCCAGCCTTTTTCTAAGACGCCCCAAAAATGAGAAACATTAATCGGAGACAAATCCAGTGCAACATATTTCAGTCCAGCGATTTAGTTGATCTTCGGCCTCACTCTGCTAGTAATGAACTCTTTTCTAGTAAAATAGTCGATTGGGCGCCCTCTAGGTAAAGACCATAGAAGCGACCTCCCTCCGCTCAGCGATTCACCCGTACCATGTCCAGCCCCTCTCGTATCGCCAGACACGAGGTTGCATTCATAAGCAGGAGCCCGGAGAAACAGCGCATGTGCTTATTGACAGTACGACAAGTATTTTTCTATTACCGTATTCATACAAGTATGATATGGTGTGCATTTGAAAATTTCAGAACCATCGTTTTTGTTGAACATCTGATAGCCTAAAACACACAAGCTCATGCGATTTCAACTTAATGATCTTTTTAGGTTGACTATAGCTCCAAGCGGACGAATTAAAATGTTAAACATTGCATTATATACTAGCCCAAACAACAGCTAACGAAATAGTAGGAAAATGCTAAATTAATTGCTGACTAAATGTAATTTACTGATATTGGCAAAGACTTAACAAAAACACGGGTAAGCACAGTGCGGGTCAACGTGCAGAAAGCGTGTGATCACACTAACTTGATGCAGGTGCACGTCCATCCCCTCGTATTTTCATGCCCCGCGGCAAGATAGTCTCTGATTGGATGAAATTCAGGGCTTGAAAAGCCACAATGATACTCATTGGACGAATACCACGTCAGAGCAATTTCCCAGGAGAGTGTTTTAACGCAACTATACCAGTGCTCGGTATCGACAAATATCTATCGACAGTACTTTTCAGAAATGACTTTAAAACAATATTAGGCTCGAAACCATTTTCTTTTTATATATTTTCTTTTCGGAAAAAAAACAACACAAACTGTTATGTTCCCAAAACTTGCGACTCAAATACCCTCTGATAAAACAGATTATTAAACACCCAAAACAGCAAATCACTATCAGCTTTCATTGAGGTGAAAACAGAACTATTTATTTTTATTTCAAAAAGATGTTTCACATTGAACGTACCATTGCCAAGTCTATAGGACAAACTTTAAACTGCTGAGACGGTGCTTCATTTTCGGCCACCTTCGTTTATCAAAAGTGGGAAAGTAGGCTACGTAAACTTGCTATCGTTTAACGTATTAGGTAGCCGGTGGACAGGACACGAAGATGAAAAACTGAGGAACAACCGAGAAATTGATAAATAGCGGTTGTTCCTGTTTTAATCCTCGAAGAAACAAGTATTTTCTCCACTGTTGGTAATCTGACAGCGATCCAAGCTTGACATCGCGGGCTCGCCTTCAAGAGACACTTGGACTGTCTGGAGCTTGTTTTGTTAGTAGTTTACTTGGTAAAAGTTGCACTCCCTTGAGCACGTCCCTGTTGTTTATTTCCGCAACTGCTGCAATTTGCATAGCAGCCATGCTATACCGGAGCAGCGGCGAAATGTAGCTTCTCCTTCGCCATCTCCTCCCCTCCTGGAGTCATCGTAGCAAATCAGGAGTGGTGTCCCGTGCTTAACTGGACTCGTATGAGTACCGCTTCCCCACGTCAACCGTACAGTGAGCAACAATGTGCCGCAGCATGGTTCAAACCATAGTCCGTCTCTCAGCCGCAATTACCGAAGACAGAAAGTGAACTAAAATCGTCAGTAGCTGAAGATTGTCACAAAGGTTGTCACAAATAACGAAGGCAGACTATTTTAAACATTACCAACCCGGCTGCTAACAAGGCTTAAATTTTAAAGGGTCAGATTGAAAAACAGTGCCGTGGATTTTACAACGGCGTTATCTGCCATCAGTTTTAGTAACCTGCTATGAAAGTCGTAGAGAAAAATAGCTTCACTGTATCGTATCTACTCATATGACCAGTTGTTTGGCATTATTGATAATGATTATTAACCAGAAAAGCGTATTGGATTCACGGCACGCGTTCACTGGCGACTGGAATTTTGCTGTGACACAGCCTGTATGCTCTACGATGGTAAAGAACCAATAACTGCACCATCTGTAATGGGTTCTGTTTAAGCACTTCAGAGACATGAAGTCTCAACGGTTACAACACATTTTAAAGTCTCTCCAGGTTAACTGAAAAAGAAGCTCTGTTCTTTACAGGAAACGCTAGCTCTGAAGGGAACAACATTCCATCTAAAACTTTTGCTACATCAAAATGATTGAGTTGAAAAAAAGGTGTCAGTTCAGGAATTTACATTGTACTCCCCAGTGTTGCAAATGCAGAAAGTGAGGAACCTGACGGTTTTCCACCAGTGCTCGACTTTTTACATCTCCGTTGTAGCCTGCTACACCCCAGTTTGTCCTAACTTGCCACAGAAGATAAATAAAGTAATTATCACAATTCTAAAGGGTTTTTTTTCCGTGTAGTAATATCCACTTAAGATGCGGGGCCATATGAGAGACTATTTTCCCGTGAACGTCTAAGGTTTCCGACGCCTAAAAGCTAAAACGTTGCGAAAGCATTTGGCTTGAAACTACTGAACTCATCGCCTGCATCACAACACCGGGTTCCAGTCTGTAACTAATAAGACGACATAAAATAGATTATTTAACTAATGTAGTACCTCTCCTCTCATGATGTGACATTACGTAAGAATTCACCTGCGCCTGTTGCATCAGTGCTAACCGTGTTAAATACTGAGTGATCCTTTAAGATCAGCTTCCAAAATGCTACACGCTAAGTCCAGATCACTAATGCAGTATTAACAAAATGGTCTGTGACGGAGGTGCAACCCTATATCATGGAAAACTTACATTACTAACATTTTTAGTTTTATCCAACGACTTTTCAGCACTGAACAGCGCCGTTCAAAGTGCGGCAGCTGAAATGCAATTCTCTCACCTTACAACGTTTAATAGGCTATCTATTGATTACTCTCTCTCTCTCTCTCTCTCTCTCTCTCTCATTTTTGACATCAAACGCCGTTTGAATTGTTTATATCACAGGCCTCTCAGTTCGATTCTATCATCCTTCTAACAGCAGATAGTTCAATTGTGATATATGCATTTTCTCACAGAAAATTAAATCGTTATTTCAAGTAAATTTGCTCTGAAAATGGTAGACTACTGCAAAGCGCCCATGACACGACACAGAAATAAGGACGCTAGATGTTTTGAGAAGTCACCAAATAAAAACGCTCTTAAGTAAATATTTACATGACGTAAACCGGTTCGGGTTTTAGTAGGTTTACTGAGTAATTTACCTCACCGTTTCATGCGACAGGACACACAAACGCCTGGAATGAGATTTGCATTATCTTTGGAAAAAGGACAGACTGTCTGCAATATAGATCTAAAAGAATAATGATATAACAATTATATTATCTAATTTTACATCGATTAACATGTTTAGATCATCACATATCCTTTGCTTATTCTTTAAAGTTACAGGCATGCGATTGCTCCCTAAAAGTTCTAGATTACCTGAAAAATGCGCAAATAAATATTAAGATATACTTTGAACTCCAGTGAGAGAAACAAGGGCTCGACCTTAAACTGAAATTTAGCATGATTAATAAATGTTTGAATTCATGTCATTGTGGATTTGTTTCCTCGACGACCTCAGACCAAGTGCTTTGCCAGTGTGTCTTACTTTGGAAGGCATGAGAGACGCCTTTACTGTATTTTCTGCCAAGTTCTACAAAAAGATGTTGAACGCCAAGGCACCCGTGCCAGAGCTTCTCTATAACGGCGCGGAAGAAGCAAAAAGACTGCAAAAGCGTCACAGAGATGTCATGGAAAACGAAGATTATGGAGCACTTTAAAAATAGCTCGACACTAACAATACAGTAAGTTTAGTAAGCGATGCGACATTGATTGAGTGGCAATATTTGAAAGAGAAAGTACTGAAGAGTAAGAAAGATAACTTGGATGGTGTTTCCTCCACCTGCACAGTAACCGTAAGTAGATGTCAAGGGGAAGGTTCACAGAGAAAAGCAGGCTTAAAAAACGATTCATAACGTCATTTTGGGACGTTTAAAATAATTTAGCTAGTTTCATTCTTAGTGGATGTCAGTCAGCCTTGTGCTACAACTATTTGACGCACAAAGAGTGGTCTAGTTCAGCGGACGGCAAAGAGCAAGATAAATACGCAGAGCGGGTTCATAACATGAACCCGCTTAAAACGTGTTTGGTCGTATGGGCTCTGTGAAACCTGACCCACTGTGCGAAAGTCACGCATGGAAAAGTGTGAGCAGAGAGTCTAAAAGTAAGCTACCGCTTAACCACCAGACATAAATGCAAAGGGCTGTGTCATGCCAAACAAGTATAGGTTTCCACAGTGAGTGTTAGGAAGTTGATAATGCACAGAAAGGATTTGGAAGACCAGTAAAATGTTGTCTCTGATAAACTCAACGTGGATCGACGGTGAAACTTAATTACGGTGCAACCAAGTTAGAAGCCGTGACCACAAAACATCAGATGTCTATGAAGTTGTCTGGTCTTCTGTCCATGAGAAGTAAGGCTCTTAGTATGACAGAGAAACCGAGCTGATATCGCTTAGTCTGTACAGTTTTACAGCAGACTGAGAGAGAATTACAGCAGTACAAGTGTTACATGCAAATGACAACACAGTAGCAGATGTTTTAGCGCATTCAAAACAAACTGGATACGCTAAATTTAATAAATAAGGTCACATCTTATGTCCACATTATTTTTAATGATAAGTTACTAAATTAATTTGTAAATTTCATAAATCAGACACAACACATTGATGCCAGTGGCAACGTATTTTAATGTATCTGCATGAATTTTCGAGCAGTTTATATGACATGACACGCAGGCGATTGTAATTACAGAAAAAACATGCGAAAAGCCTGAGGGATGCAAAATTCTAGCAGGTTTAGTTTTTCTGAAATAATTATTCTGAAAGAGTCTAGAATTCTCTGATCGACGAGGTATGGAAGTTGTATGCGTTTGAAAAAAACACATTGAAGCATAACACATTGTCCTAAAATCTACATAAAACCCTTGAACTAATTCAAAAGTAGCCTGAAACGAAGAGTAGTCTGTGTGTGTGTGAGTTTAGTCTCTCTCTCTCTCTCTCTCTCTCTCTCTCTCTGTGTGTGTGTATTTTGATAAAAAAAAAGTCTATGTTCCTCTTAGGTGTGAATCTGAAAGGAGCATGGAAATGCGGGTGTATATGCAACTGAAATTACCAACCATTTGTTTAGTAACAAATGAGGCAGGGAGAAGGCTGAATAAAACAATAGTGTCGATGACGCTTTTCGTTTGAGACTGCTCTATGACTAAAGTAACCTATTCTCCGTGTTTTTACAAAACCGCTTCTTTTTTCAAATGTGTCATTAAAATAAATGTACACATAAATCATCATCATCATCACCAAGAACACAACAATAACTAATAATAATAATAATAATAATAATAATAATAATAATAATAATAATAATAATAATAATTCTCCTTTCATGAATAGCCAGCGCTTCTACATGTATACAACTGCAGTTGACAGTTCGTAGCCTACTTAATCGAAAACAGCATCATCATTATTTTCATGACAACATTTCCCTTCCTTGTCCTTTTTATTACTATGTTTGTTAACAAAAGTTCATTGTGAAGGTCTCCATAATGATTCTGAATGGTCAGAAAAATCTTAGCAATGTTCAAATCTATTGTTAGTAACGACAGCTTGATAGGAGATCTTGTCTTAACAAGCGAATAAAGTGTATTCAACACTCCATCTAGAGGCTGTAATTGGAAATTACACTCCTGGGAATCGCATCCTGAACTCTTCGTTCTCACCGTTGTATTTCGAAAAAAAAGGGAGAGAGAGAGAGAGAGAGAAAAAAAAAGAAAAGAAAAAAAAACTCGGCACAAAATATTTCTAGAATCTTCAAATATCTCTAATATCTCTATCTCTAATCATCAGTTTGAACATTGTATACTATATAAGTGTTGGTAAATTTGTGTTCTACTGAAATTCCAAATATTTATAAAGATGAAAAATTAGGTAGGCTACGTATAAAAAATTAACCTTTTAACGACTGAGATTTCAACGGCTGAGACACAGGGCCGGTTTCCATGCTATACATATGTTTTTGCTGATCGACTGTCCTTATTGTTGGCGATAGTATGGTAATATTGTGTTTTAATAGGCTGCATTACATTTCCTTTCGACTCTAAGCGGTATTATTTGGGTCTTAAATGAATTTACACTAACTGAAAAAAAGCAATAATGGTATTTCCGTTTTAACCAAACTTGAAATATTTCAGCAGGCTTTACTTCAATACATTTCATTGTGTCAATATTTGAAAAAAAAAAAAAAAATCAAATATCTGAAGTATTAGCACGAGGCATGTATATTTTTATTATTATTATTATTATTATTAGTTGTTGTTGTTGTTGTTGTAGTAGTAGTAGTATAGCTGTATCGGCTTGCGATTTAATCATACTTCAGAACGCAAATTCTGGTGAAACAAACAAACAAAAAAGATATTAATAACGGTAGATCTTACTACAATTAATTTACATAGAAAATTACATTTTCAGTAATATTTAAAATTTTCTAACGTGAAATGGCACGTGTTTCAGTAATAGTAATTCATGTATATCATGACGGTATTTCGTCGTGAGCTTAATTTAAATGGGAGTCCCACTCTTCCCACGGTTAATGTGAAGCGCATGCATCGCAGCGGCGCGACCTAATTTCTCTTTCCCGCTCTCTCTTCTTCTGTTCATTTTCGATAATAGGCTCCAGTTCCCAAGCAGGCCAGGAGAGGGCGATCTCTCAATGCCAAAATCTCTATGATAAAGCGCACCGCCTAGGTAATGTGTTTTATGTAAATAAAGACGATCCAAAGTGAAGAGGTTTTACTTTTAGAGGATTTTGTGTGTGTAAAGACCGTTAAGCGTGTTTTATTACAATGTAATAAAACACGCTAAAGAGCATTGTTCATTTGTGTCCATTTTAACAGACATGCATACTTTCAGTCGCACATCAATTACTTTTCTTTTTTTTTCAGAAACCTGAGGCTTAGTTCAATATGATGTTGAGGTGGACAGATGAAAGCGAGCATTAGTAAAATTAATTAGATAGCTCTTAGTGCGCTTGAAACATGAATTCTACACCACCAGACTACAATGTATTGCACACACGCCAGGCCGGCTTGAGCTGAGGCATGGTGGGTTGTAGGGTACAGGGGGGCAGCTGTGTAGTGGGTAAAGCCACGGAGGACTGGCTGCAGTTCTGTTCAGGCTACCCTGCGGGTAATTACACTATCTAGTTATGTGGCAGCTTGCCTCCCAGGCTTCAGATAGCTGAGCCATATGAATAAACAACAAGCAACATTTCTGTGGATCCCCTGTCCCTAATTCCATTGTGTGTTCTTCAGTGAAAGAAAAAAGATACATACACAAATCTAACATGCACATAGTACATGTGCTTAGCCATCCACTGCAGAAAGACAATGGACACCTAGCTTGAGACTACAAGAAAATACAGCAATAGTCAATTAATGAAGTACATTGGCAACCAGTTTCAAAATACAACTGTATTAAAAATACTGTGACTTTTTAATCAAATATTTTCCAGTGAGTGGGGGACTCTAAGAGTTAGAAGGCACTGCTAAAGGGCATAATACAGAAAACATGGCAAATACTGTAGCGTCCAGTGATAAAATGTTCTTATGACATGATCTCTGTATGTAGAAGCCTCCGTGAGAGCATATAAGCCTTTGCTCAGTCCTGTCTAGCAGTCTGGATGCTGAAGGGAGCGGGGGGGATGGGGGGGGGATTGGAGGTGGGGGGGTAGGACGGGTTTTTGGAAGCGCTGGGCTCCACCTGCTGCCATTGAGATGCCAACGCTGGAGAGAGTCCAGGAGCTGCCCACACCATGCCTAGTACCCACCCCTCACCCCACTCTCCTAACCCTCCTCCCCAACTCCAATGGGGAGGGGGGGGTCTGTGAGTCAGCTCTGTACAGTATTCTGTCCACACCCCCCCCCCCCCCCCCCCCATTCACAAACATACAACCCTCTCACCAAAATCTCACAAACTGTACACACTGACAATACAATCACACTATCAAAAAAAATCTTCCATTTCTCAGATAAATCTATGCGTAAATTAATGTACAATTAAAAAAAAAAAAAATCGTTTGTATCCAAAGCCTGTTATGAGCCGATTGTTAAGTAAACTGTAATTAAATGGTGGTAGATATATTTAGCTTGTTTAGCTGCTGCCAAAGCTGAGAGACAATAAGGACGGGTAACATTTGGAAGTGACCCAGCGGACTGCAGACAGAATGCATTGATCTGACATATCATGAGATCGTAATGAATTAACTTTAGATATTTTTTCTTTCCCTATTTATGCTAGACACTGTTTTAAATGACCTGCGTGCTTATACAAGAAAACCAATATCATTTTAAATCACTCTGCGATACAGTACAGTAATATATTTGCAACACATTATCACTTCAGTTATTGCTATGTCATAATGGTGTATAGTTTTCAAAAACACAGTCACGCGCGAATCGTACTTTTCAAAAACCTTTAGTCCACACAGTTTTTAGCTGGTGTAAATCCAGTAATATGGTCAGTGACTGGTCAAAGTGTCTGTCATGTGCCTATGATTAGTCATGTTGTTGGTTTCAGATGTGTACAGAGACATGTCAGATAAGCCTGATTCATAGAGCACGGTACTGCTTGAACTCATCCTCTTTAAAGTTGTTTATATAGTTAATTTGGACCATTAAACCATTCACACTTGTACCTTTGTAGTGTTAATAACAATAAAAAACAATTGTAGGTAAACTGAATATTCTTAAACATATGCCCGCAGCGAGAAAACGCCGGAAATCTAAGTCCTTGTAACTAACACATCCGTTCACTAAAGCTTTTGCTGCCAGAAGTCTGAGTCCTTGTATCGAAGACATCCGTTCACCGGAGCTGAATTTGATGCTTGTCTCTGGGCAACTTGCCCACACCCACACACAAGCACCCAAATGTACACACACACACACACGCGTGCGCGCGCACACACACACACACACACATACAAAACAACACACCTCAGTTGATGAGCACCAGAACTCATAAAGAATCCAAATTTCTTTCTTAAAAACAAGCCTGCAGGCAATCTGAATACGTATATGCAAGCTGTTGGAATAGCAAGGCATATGCTGGGTATAGCTAACACATTTTTTTTCTCCATCCCCCTCACTCCTTCTGTTTGTGCACAGGCAGAGTGCACTGTATAACGCCAGGAGCAGGCCAGACCGTATGGGCTCTATTTATTATATACATACATTCAGTCATGATTACACGCACGCGCACACACA
Source organism: Chanos chanos (assembly GCF_902362185.1). NCBI lineage: Eukaryota > Metazoa > Chordata > Actinopteri > Gonorynchiformes > Chanidae > Chanos > Chanos chanos. Next base: position 15,308,861 of record NC_044508.1, on the reverse strand, counting down.
ACATACAAAGCAACAGAAACACTTGGCCATAAAGAACAGAACTGTTGTTGTCCCATTGAGAGCATCACATAGAGGGTGTTTTTACTGTGTGTGTTGCTACGTAGTCAAAATACACACACACACACACACACACACACACATACACGAACAGTCAGACAAACAGATGTACGAAGCAACACACTCGACCTCACCACTGTTTGAAAAAAAAAAAAAAACACCAGCAGACACCTGGCAGCTGTTGTTCAAGAAAAAAAAAAGTGTAAGTTGGAGCACACAGCTGGATGTGGAAACACCACCCTTTCCAAGCATACACCCTCCCTTCACAGCCGATTACAGCACAAAGCAGGAACCGACAGGTGACTTCAGCAACGATGAACTTAATGGAGGATCCTGAGTGGATGGGCAAATGACATCAATGCACTGATGAAGGTGAGTCTGTAAACAGTTCTCAGGAACACTCTCCCTGAGAGCAAGTGTGGGAAGGAAGGAGTAATGCAGAAATACAGAGAAGAAAAAAAAGAAATAGAAAAAGAGAACACAGAGCTAAAAGTTCATACAGCAGATGCTGCACTGGGAGTTAATGACATAATCTCAACATTACAGCGCAAACACAAAGTATTAGAATAAGCAAGAGAACGAAGCACGCAGAAGGGAATTTCAATGAGGTGCCCACGAAATAATACACAACCTTTAAAAAAACAAAAAGAAAAGAAAAAAAAAAACCCAGTCCCGTCTCCAGGCTAACGCTAACCCCCCCCCGAGCCAAAGATTGAGTGCTGTCCTTCATTTCCATAAGGTTCATGAAAGGCCCGCGGAGCTGGATTCGTGGGCATATTTCTTTTTCCCTTTTTTCACTAAGGGTATCATCACGGCTGTGTCGTGTGATGGTTGGTCTTTCATGTCCGTGATCAGAGGGGGACTAGCGGTGCCAGGCTATTGTGGCCCCTCTGCAGCAGGCAGAGATGGGCAGGTCGTTTTGGGGCCCTCTCCTGGGGTGTGACTAACGCAGGACGACAGTGCCAGGGAAGAAGAGCGTCAAGGCCTTGCCAAGGGAGATGCAGCCGCTCGCCACGGCTAAAGACTGCCTTTGTTGTGGCATTGCTATCTTCCCACAACATGTGCTCCTGTCATAAACCAGAACTGGCAAAATCCCTCTTGTTAAAAAAAAAAAAGAGAGAAAGCGAGAGAGCTTTATGCCCTTTCAGTACTTAAATGTCTTCATTTTTCATGTGAACACACTTATGTGTCATTTTCTCCCCGAAATCAGTGCTTGGTGAGATGTTAAAAAAGAGAGAAAAAAGCAAATATTTTCAAATTTCACTATTAAAATGTCCAGAACTCTTACTGTTACATATATATATATACAGTTACAGACTAAATTAAATTGAGCTTTAAAATCTATTCCATCTCCTCAAAGCAATAGAAGTCGTTCAGAACTCAACTGCAAATGGATACAATATGCACTTTAATTACATTTGCCTTTCATATTAAATACAATGTAATATTTTAAATTCAATACATGATACGAATAATATTTTATTCTAAATTAAACTTAGAGCAATTCACAAAAATGAACAGATTTTATCCATTTAAATGTTTGCCTATCTTGGACAAACACTTTTCAGTAGGCGCTTCTGTTTTGGAGTAATGTCTCCATCTAGTGGTCAATTGTTGTAACTAAAGCCCAAATTTAAGTAAATCGTGCTGCGTGTGAACAGCAACCATAAAATCGAATAACTCACTCATAAAGAAATGCAATATGGGGTCCAGTGTAAGACAAAAGAGATTTACAGTCTAATATAAAAGTAGTCAAAGTTTGTGCTGAATGGACACTGTACAAGATAGCGGAGTATGGGAAGAGTGGGAATGGTTTTATGAATGTGTGTGAAATTTAAAATGTCTTTTTTCCTCTCAGCCTGGTCAATCCAGGCTTCCTATCCAGACCTTTGCGGTCAGAGAGGGTTCATCTGGCCCCAAGTATAAACCCCACAGATTACACTCTCTCAGAAATTGGTTTTGAAAGAAGCAGAACTCGGCACAGAAAACAGATGTCCTTACAGTCTACAAGGAATTCTAATAATATCACAGGCTACCACACTAAAGCTACTCTGCTTTCCTGTTTCTTTCCCTTTTTTTCCCACCCTTTCCTCCCTTCTTAGGAATCCACGGTTGAAGAGTAATGATTCAAAAGCTCCCTATACATAAACGCTTTGTGATTTAGCACCACAACGTTTCAGAAAATGGCCAGTCGCAACAGCGCAATAAGCCACATGACAGTCAGTGTTGTGTGTGGTGTAAACTTAACAGACAGTGAAGCGTTTGTGCTCTTCTGTTTTGTGTGTGGAGTAGATCAAAGTTCCACGCCATAGTGCCAGGTGACTTGCGTGGGTTACTAGTCAATTACACCAACACTGATGAGAGCTAGGGTGTTTTGGTGTTTTTTTGGGGTTTTTTGCTGGGGTCACATATCTTATTCTTCATTAATACTGAACACTTTCAGCATGTATCATTCCTGTCCGTGACCGGTGCCTTTGAACAGTGGGGAAAACAGACAGCCAAGGCAGAGGGGAAACAAATGGGTCATTTTTGGAGTGACCTGCCAAAAAAAAAGGGTGAGCAATGAACACGGCAGGGCTAAACATCAACGAGGGCTGGAGGTAGAGATGAAGAATAGATGATGGAAAAGTGGAACAAAGGGACCCCCATCAGTCACTCCATCCCTCCTGACTGCCCAGCAAGGGGTGCAAAAACGTGCAACAGGGCATGTTTGTGTATTCCTGTGTGTGCGTGTGTGTGTGTGTGTGTGTGTGTATGATTTCATCTCTATAAAACACTCTTTCATCAGTCTCACCAACAGCTCATCAGAGTTGCAGCCTTGTGCCCTCCTTTCTCGTCTCCTGACTCCAAAATAGCACCCAAATGCCCTTCGTCCCACGGAGGAGGCACTGTTGCCAGGGAGACTTGAGAGCCTGGATATGATTTTAAACATGTTCTGTTCTCTGAGGTGTTCTAGAACTGACTCAGTGTGCGTTAATATGGTATTCATGATGGTGTGAGCACTTGGCACAACTAGACACGAGGATAGCAGACCACACAGATAATGGGAAGGGAGGTGATGTAATAGCAGACCACACAGATAATACTGCAAATTAGAACAAGAATGTTAGAGCCAGTGTTTAGATTTCAGATTCGCATGAGAAAAAAAAAACTGAGTCGTCCTTCCAAACTCACATGGTCCACCTCTCTCTCTCTCACTCTCTCTTCCCTTTTTGTCTTTCTCTCTTTCTCACTTTCTGTCTCTTTCTGTCTCTTTCTCACTCTCTCTCCCTCTCTCTCTGTCTATTGTGCTCTCTCTCTCTCTCTCTCTCTCTCTTTCTTTCTCTCTCTCTCTGTCTTCCTGCTACCTGAGCATTACCCATATCTAATTGTCTGCACTGCAGTATTCAATAGATGTGCCCTGGTGAGGGAACGGGTCAGCACTTATTTCCGCATGACTTAATGAAAAGCACATGGCTGTCGAAATCTTTTCTTTTCTTTTTTTTTAAAACCCACCTCACTCCTCCCTCTCCCCCATTGTCTGTCTCTTGCCAAAGTTACTGCAGTTCTCTGTGGATCAGAAATGAATCTAAGCCTCAGGGGCAGTGGACAAAAAGAGAGAAACTCAGAAAGAAAAAAAACAAAACAAAACCTTTAAGAATTGAAGGTCTAAAGAATACTGCCATATGAACCAGACTCACTCACGCTGTTTCTCAAAGAAATAAGAAAAAGCAAAGTCATTTCCAACTGATGTCCATTACAGTCTAGACATGAATCTGAGTCGTGATTTTCCTCTACAACCATACTACTTCCTATGATCGACTTTAACTGGAAAAAGAGGACATCCTTTCTTCGCCGTCAAGCCTGTGCCACATCAAGTTTCTGACAGGGCATGAAGGAAGCTTGTACGTAACAGGCAAAAAGAGGCCAAGAGTGTTGCTGGAGGAGCTTTGACAGGACCTGGGAACCTGTGAAGGATGTGGCACATCTGACTGGAGCTCCAGGACCATCTGTCAGCCTGGCTCCATCAGTCATAATCTAGTTAGAGCCTTGGCCTCCTGCAAGGGCTCCGTACCTCTTATTTACACTCTCAGTGACCTGGCAAAGAGAAAAGTGTGTAAGAAAGGACATATACACTCACCCCAAAAGCCGGGCTGCCGGGACACAAACGAAAAGCGAAGCAATGTTTTGAAAATCTGATTTCCCAAAGGTCAGCACTAACTGAGCTAAAAAAAAATAGCTAATAATTAAGAGACAGAAAAAATGCACATACAATAATAAGACTGATCAGTATTTGCTCTCGAAAATATAGCTATAAGTATAGCTTATAAGTATGGCAATTACAAACATCAGTGGGAAAAGTCCAAAATACTCCAGATCTGAGTGCATTGGACAATGATGAGATACCTTCTTTTCAGTGGTACAAAAGTGGTTATAGGGGCATAGTCAGTCAAAACAGCAGAGTATGAGTGAGCAAGTATCGGTGTGTGTGTGTTTGTGTGTATGTGTGTGTGTGTGTATGTGTGTGTGTGTGTGTGTGTGTGTGTGTGTGTGTGTGTATCAGGGAACGTGGGGACAGCTGCAATCGATGGGCCTTGGGAATACATGCATCATGAATATTCAGGTGGAGCCTCTGGAAGAAACAGCTGGCAGAGAGGAGTCACATGTTCCAACAGTTGGGTGAGGCCACTCTATGGCGCACGGCTAGCCATAATGCCTGCACAGAACGCTAATGTAGTTACAGAACAGTCAGCTGAAGAACCAGACACACAGAACGCTAGTGTAGCTATAGGACAGTCTGCTGAAGAACCAGACACACAGAACGCTAGTGTAGTTACAGAACAGTCAGCTGAAGAACCAGACGCACAGAACGCTAGTGTAGTTACAGAACAGTCAGCTGAAGAACCAGACACACAGACCGCTAGTGTAGTTACAGAACAGTCAGCTGAAGAACCAGACACACAGAATGCCAGTGTAGCTACAGAACAGTCAGGTGAAGAACCGGACACACAGAACGCTAGTGTAGTTACAGAACAGTCAGCTGAGGAACCAGACACACAGAACGCTAGTGTAGTTACAGAACAGTCAGCTGAAGAACCAGACACGCAGAACACTAGTGTAGTTACAGAACAGTCAGATGAAGAACCAGACACACAGAACACTAGTGTAGCTACAGAACAGTCAGCTGAAGAACCAGACACACAGAATGCTATAGAACATACCTGCTTTTTAGTTTCAACCCAGAAGTTTTTATGTTTAACTTTTCCATATGTAAGATTAGTCGTATTGATACTTGGGCAAGAGTCTACATTGTAGATGTTTAAACTAATCAAACAGTATATTTATAAAAATGTTACCACAGAATTTTTGTATATGTGTATTTACTTAGTTCAATTTACATACAAATATGCTGGTATCTAATATCATAATATACTCATAGACACAGCTGCAATGTAAAAACCAGTGTGTTAAAACTAGAGACACAGTAAGTGTAGTTAACCTAAGTTGTACTGCAGTGTAGGCATGACATGACATGTGTACTAAGTCCTCCTACAACGAGATAGAGGATTTAACTTTGCATTAAAATCTGAAATAAGCCACTGTGTAAAATGGCTCTATATCTTAATAAATAACAAAACTGGCTAGATTTACAAAGAGTTTCAGTCAGTAGACTGAAGATATTACTAGTTTTGTCACTTTCACTCCATTTTTTGATTACATTTGCATTAAAGATGGGTTCAGCATTTGGAAATATCCCAAGGAGAGTGAAAAATGTTTTGCTGGCAATTCCAGATAACGTATGTCTCAGAAGTGACCACAATATTCCTTTTCAGAGAATCTTTCCCTTTTGTCACGCTAAGGGAACTTATTTTCTTCCTAAACAAGCCCTGAGGCAAGTTCCAAACTGTTTTTTTCAGGGTTAAATAAAGTTCCCCTAAAACTTTTTCCTTAAATATTACAATTATAACATTCATTCTTTCTCACCAGGGGAATAAAAGCAAATCCTCATTTGGCCGGCCAGATGTTCCAGCAACAAGCAACAACTGTCTGTGAAACCTGCCACGTCTCAGGGGACACACACAGGTCACATGTGAATCATCTGTTCTCAGAAGCACATAAACAATAGCGAAAGCTTACTACTACTGATGGACTGAAGTCTGTTCGTCACACACACAGGTCTTTCTTTCTTTCTTTCTTTCTTTTCTTTTTTTACTGAAGGGGCATTATGCTTCACAAATATGACGGTACTCTAAGAGTTAAAAGACGGGAAAGACTTCACAGGTGTGTGTACTGCAGAGATGCAGCTATGCAACCTGAAACTTCATGTCTCAAGAAGGATAAAAGAACTGTGAGGCTGTTTTTGTGGAACTGTTTGTGTGTGCGTGTGTGTGTGTGTGTGTGTGTGTGTGTGTGTGGGGTCTGCATGAACACTGATTCATAGATCTGCTTCCAAACTACTACCACTAACAATTAATAGAGTAGCAGTCCTCTGAAACATATGTCAACAAAATCTCTAAGAAGTTTTTTAACTTCGCTCTCTAAAATGGTGACATTGTGACAAGGCTCAAGTTCTATTTATTTGATAATGTCATTTATTTAAATTTGGCTTTCCAGTTTGTTTCACGGTGCCCCAGTTATCAACGTAATATGAGCCAAATCTGTTCCGGAAACTTCTGTGTCATGGAAGTGATGCGGAGAGGAGAGCAGATGGGATAGATTAATTAGCCAATGTATGTTTAAGTAGAAAGGTATTTATTTGCGTGAGTGGCCGGGGGACGGAATTAAAGGAGAAACGAAAAGGAGACAGGGGAGCGTTTCTTTTTCAGAATCTCGATGAAAACGGCATTTTCACAAGCTCCAAGCTATCAAGTTGCAACACAAAGTGGTTTGAGGGAATTATAAATAAATAAGAGTTAAATGGGCAATCTGGAGCAGAGGAAAGCTCTTTGTTTACAGGCCGCTCCGGAGACCTGAAACGGACCCACAGAATAAATAAATACAACGACTACAGGAAGTTCAGCTGTTCCCCCCCTCCAGGTCCAGTTTAGTTTTATTAGCTACAGTCCTGTAGAGATACCAAACAATGACTGCTTGCGCCCCCCCCACCCCTCCTTGCCCGCCCTTTCCTAGTGTGTGCACATGTGCCTGTCCCAAAGTGGATTTCACTCAATAGAGTTCAGTTAGGACGATAAACATCCTCTCAGTGAAGATCCCCGTCAGTTTTACTTCCCCTCAGATGACAAGCGTTGAGTCAGAGGTAAAACTTTGGGAAAACATTCAGCTAAAGCCAACACAGCCTTCTTTTCTCTCTCTCTCTCTCTCTCTCTCTCTCTCTCTCTCCCTCTCTCTCTCTCCATGGTCTCTCTCTCTCTCTCTCTCCCTGACCATGGTCTCCATGGTCACATGAGCTTGTTTCAGAAAGCAGCGCCTTCTTTGGAAATCCTTCTCTTTAACGGCGACTTTAAAGCCCTTAGCACGCGTGGAGCCTTATCAATGATGTATGTATTCTGTATTAATGTGGAAATGGTGAAAGGCACTGGGAGAAGAGGACAGGTGTGTCAGTGCACCAGTGCCTTTTGGAGGAGGGCAATGAGACAACAGCTTGAGCTCAGCAGGGGTCCCGCAGAAGGAGCAGGTGAAAAGCTATCCCCCTGTACCTCCTTTTTTACAGTGTCTACCTGACACCACTTTAAAGGGGGGGGGGGGGAAGGGGGGGGGTGGGCAGGGGAGCCCTTGGCAGCATAGGAAATCAAGCAAACGCAGATAAGAGCAAAGACACCATCTGGCAAGAGGTTTCTGACGGCAGTGGACTCTGAAGTCCAGAGAGAGAGAGAGAGAGAGAGAGAGAGAGAGAGAGAGAGAGAGAGAGACCAGGTTGTGAAAAGGTCAACGTGTGATGTCACGCTCTGTAATCAGTAAGGTCCCTTGGTAGGTCAAAATAACAATAAACAATAAACATATACAATAAGCCATGTCTAGGTAGCAACGCTTCACAAGCGAATAACTGTAGCAAATTTTACCATTGTCTGTGCTTATCTGTGCCTATAGTCGTTTTCCTCACCATGCCCCAACAGCAATATCATCATAAATACATATTCATTTAGGAAGTCAGGTCAATGAGACAGGATGTTAATCAGATTAGGAACAACTGGACTTTTCAACCTCTTTGTGTGTGGAGTGATATTTCTGTTTTTCTTTCCAGATCATGATAAAATTGCACTTCCAGACCAGTAGGGGGTACATGATGCCACGCTGATGAACTTTCCCCTTATCTCTATCATCCGTTTGGGCCATATGTGTATGAGTATGCAGCAGCGATAAAAAGATCAAAAACGGAAGTTGTGAGCAAACATATCACCCACAGCTGGGAAGTCTCCCCTATCTCTTATATATTTGGGGTTTTTTTTTCTTTCTTAGTACTGTCTGTTTGTTTTTAGTCATCCTTTTCTCTCACTCCAACAGATATCTGCATCATTCATTTAGACAAGTTCAGACTGAGTTTAGCCTGCAAATGCAAACGTCCTCTTTGTGCGTGGAGAGCCATTTGTTTGTGGCCCCCAAACCCCCCCCCCCCCACATGCTGGGACACCTAATCTGGTTCATTAATGCTCCCAGTCGACCATCAGGGCTAGACTCCCGCAGTCCTCTCACATTTCACCATTTCCTCATCAGAGCACCTGTGCCAATACCAGCCTAGCAAACTCAACACAGATTACTCACCAGCTACTATAACCACTACTACTACTACTACAACCACTACTACTGCTACTACTACTACTACTACTACAACCACTACTACAACCACTACGACTACTACTACTGCTACTGCTACTACTGATGTCTTTTCATTACAGTCTCAAAATGATTCGTCCCATCAAGAAAATGATTAATTTACTAATAACAACAAAAAAAACCCTTATATTTTCTTTGAAAAATTTTTTTTTAGATTACTCTGTAATTCTGTAAAATGGCTGTAAAATATAGGTATAATCAAGCCTTGATGATACATGCCAAACATTAGTAGGGCTGTCACCTAGGAATAACCCCACAGTCATATTTATAATATAGCAGATGCTCTTATCCAAAGTTAGTCAGATGCATTTAAATGCATTTAAATATAATAAAAAACGCCACGCATGAGAGCCTCGGGAGAATCAATTTTAGGTCGGAGAATCTGAACAGAAATAGGTGGAGAAGATTTAAAGTTATGTGCTACTCTCTGCCTGTAAAGATGGAAACAATTAAAGTTAAAGAGGACGTGAGTTTGCCAATGGATGAGTCGGATTTGGACCGAGGAGGATCCTGACCGGGCCCAATGATTGCAAGAGGATGTCTCCACTTAAGAGGAAACACCCTCACCTTCTCCTGTCCTCACTGCAGAACTCAGAGATTTCAGGGCTGTTATTTAACAAGATTTCTCAATTGGTCAGATAAGTTGAGTGAAAACCATCTAATAAAAGTCATGATTATCCAAAAGGAACAGAAATTAGGAGAACTCCTGTTGGACAACCCTCCCTTTTAACAGCGTGTTAATTTCCGTTTACCTGACTGACTGATACATTTTGATTCATTTTGTTCCTTCGGTAAGTCTGGCTGTTGCTCAAGAATCCCACAGGAGAGAGATATGAGTCCACTTCCTACAATATTTTAAACATTCATTCGAAGTTAACTTTATAAAATCACATAAACTATACTGCAAAATCATGAAATCCAGTTATTTCACTTTACTGGGGGAAAAGTCATTGACTTGACTTGAATCAAACAAATGTTGCAAATTTACCTTAGCAAATAATGTTAAGTGTTTGCAATTTGTTTGTGTACAGTGAGTCAAATTGGTTGTTTATATGGGGCTTGTAATCACACAAACAATTTAATCCCTAGCTTTACAGAAACGGTCAAAAAACGGTCACTCCACCAGAACTCAGGCGGTCAGAAAAAAGAATTTAACAATCCTACCGAAAACATGAGGACTGTTCTAAATCTTGATGTTAAGCAAAGCAGCCTTAAAAAAAGAAGCCCATGTGGGTAGTGTGTGTGTGTGTGTGTGTGTGTGTGTGTGGGCACCTGCTGCCCAGATCTGCATGCCCACTGAGTCACCTTCCTCCACTAGACAGATGGCACTATCTTACAACAAATCAGACATTTAACCGTGTTTTCAAATTCAGCATCCCGATATTAATACCTGCTAATACATACTCTCCAACTCTCTCTCTCTCTCTCTCTCTCTCTCCCTTTCTCTCTCTCTCTCTCACACACACACACACACACACACACGTAAACACACATACTTGTACTTCTACCTTTGTGAGGACACTCGTTGACATAATGCATTCCCTAACCCCTTACCCTAACCTCAACCATCACAACTAAGCCTCTAACCCCAACCCTTAACCTAATCCTAACCTAAATCTAATTCTAACCTGAAGCCTAAACCCAAGTCTTAACCCTCAAACAGCTCTTTGAAGAAGTGTGGACCAGCCAAAATGTCCTCACTTTTCTAAAGTGTCCTAATTCGCAAGGTCTAAAACTCAAACTGGTCCTCAAAAGCATAGCTGCACAGGTACATACACACACACAAACACACAGGAAAAAGAAAACTGGCAGTCAGAGGAAGATGTGGGGCAGTTGGGGTATATATATACATATATATATATATATATATATATGAACTGATTGCTCCAGTTTCACTCTGAGTCTGAGAGTGCCATATGACATCACAATATTTGTCAGTGTTCAGCTGATTCTACTCCAAACACAACTCTCTGCCATATCTCAGAATATTTTTTTTCCCGTTTTCTCCCCTCCCCGCCCTCTACACGCCCGGTCCAAGCCAGGCAGCAGAGCGACAGCCGGCCCCCTCCGAGGGCCTCTCTGCCAGCAGCCTGTGCCATGGAGGGGGTCTCGGTTCCTGGATGTATCAGGGCTACAGATGTGCTGCCAGCTTTGCCAGAGGTCACCTTGGAGAGGCCTGTGGCAGCCGATCCCATGGCTACAGCTGGTTCTCCCTTTAATCTGCCGCTGAGGGAGAGACCAAAAGGAACACACCGTACGCCACAGAGGACAATCAACACGGCCTTACGAATTTATCTCATTTTGCTCCATTCCCATACAAGGGGAGCGCTTAGAACGCGCAAAAAAAAAAAAAATCCCAAAAGGTTTTTTAACAGCCCCTTCACCCTGAAACGAGAGTCTGCTTTCAGGGGAGAACTCCCTGCCTTTGTGTGCACTGCAGACATTGGCCTCTGGAGATGCCCCCGCCAGCTGCTAAATCTCCCCCAGAGTGGAGGGGGTCACCAGCTCCCCCTGTTGGAAGCATGTGTAACACGGCGACAGGCTTGGGAGGGTCAAGAGGTGCCCCTCGCTGGACAGGCATAAGTAATGGGGTCTCCCCGGCAGGCAGGCACTGCTCTGAATCAACTTAATTACATAGGCTGAGCAGGGTGAGAGGGTGCAGATAGGACAAAAACAATTAAGCCTGGTTTTTACAACAAAGAACGTGGTTACCATCGGTAAGGTAACCGCCAAGGGCCAGATTATTTACTCGTGTTATTTGCATAGAAGATGTCCAATGTGTAAAGTCTGATGACATTACCATACAAACACCATACAAAGTATGCTGACCAATCCCTCATTACTGGTGCTGCACATGTACACACACTAAAGATATTAGTAACTCAGGCTCTGTGAGTGATAATATTGGTCTGAATACTGTTAAATATAAGTATAGCATTGAGCCTGTCACATTACCTGGCAGATGCATATATAATGAGGTTATTGTACTCTGATGATCGGGCCACTGCTGGCTTTGTCTTGGATAAGTACTGACAGTTAAAGTCCTTCACATTCACAAGTGTGACTCCCAAAAAAGTACAGTTCACTGTCAGTTAGTCAATAGATGGTTTAACTATGGTTAAATAGGCAGTTATATAAAAAGTAATATGAGAATGGTTTTCCTTTAAGTGATGGCTTTAATAAAATGGGACAAGTGCTTATTATCCAACAAAAAGCTGAATGCCACATTTGTAATTGCACTGGTGCACTCCTCATACTATAATCTGATTTTTTGCAACATCTGTCCATCACACACACACACACACACGCACACACACACACACATACACACACACACACACACACACACACACACACACACTGTCCTCTGTGTGTCCTGTCAGCCTCCAGCAGCATTGCCACCCAACCCATACTCACCCCTAATCATCCACTAAGTAACAGACTCGCCTCTAATCCCATCCACCATTTTAAACAAATTAAGTGGCAATCTCAATTTTATATGCTGGAATCATCGACGCATTATTTAATTGTCACCCCTGCCCCATTTCAGACCGATTCATTTCAAAATCCCAAAGTGTCAGAGTAACGCATCCCAGAGTAATGCTCCAGCAATAATCTAAAGTACACCCACAATTAATCCACTAAAATAAATAAATAAATAAAATAATTGGGCACTGAACGGTTCACTGAGCCAATAAGACCGAACAAAAGTTTATAGAGTTCAAATAAAGAACAATTGCTAACACACACAGTTGTTACAAAGGAGCTTAACCAGCTGCGCAGACCACAAATGCAGTTTCATGTTTCATATGTCCTTTCATATAAAACGACTCTGAGCGAAAACCCAGAGCATTACTCCCTTCACATGTCAGTTACTGTGGCAAGCTAAACAGAGGACACGCCAGGGCTTCACAATCAGATACAATTACCAATTCTGAATGAATGACACCACTATGCTAAAGTCACAAGCATTTTACACACACACACACACACACACACACACACACACGCACACCTGGATTTATGCTTGGGGAAATGCCTAATATGTGGGGTTTGAAGCATGTTGAAATGAAATTAAATGACATGGTGAGAAAATAGGCTGTGTTTTAGATATTTATTAGGGAAATATTGACTCCCTAGCCATGTATCACAATTATATCTTGGACGACGCACGGCTACTCCTGGATCACGTGTGAATACAGCTTATCATGTCAAAGAGCAATGTCAAAAGGCTATAAACCCCTGAGTGTCTAACAGGTTTGGTCATTAAATAAAAGTTTAAGGTTTGAAGATTATCGCCTCAGACATTCTGGAGGAGAAGCCGGCGGGACAGGAGGGGATAGTGAGGAGGACTGGAAGAGTTAACCACACTGGCCGACATCCAGCGATACCGGCGAAGTACCCCCCCCCCACCCCCAAACCCACCCACCCAAAAAACACACCACATACTCCCCCACTACCTCCCCTCTATTGGCGACTGACACCTTTTTTTGGCAGCAAAGTGGCTGGTGGCTGTGGACCAAGAGGAGAGCTATGGAGAAAAAAGGATCACTTCTCACCCTCCCCGTCACACACACACACACACACACACACACACACACACACACACATACACAAAACACTCCTCCAAATACCAGATGGTGTCTGTTAAAAAAAAAAAGACAACTCCCTAGGAACACATGTACAATATACACACACACTCACATAAATCCATACACAGTCAAATTAAACACTGAGAACGTGTTCACAGAGAGAGATGAAGATCAGTTGAGACGCTGCAATTTTTAAAAAAAACGAAAAACCCAACAACTTATAAACAAACAGAAATGACTGTGGATCCGTGGAGGGGGAAATCGATGGAGCTAAAAAGGCGAGGAGGAGTCAGTCTGGGAGGACGAGAGAGTGTGGGGAGCTGTGCTCTTTATTGTCCGACAGGCCGCAGTGTATGGCTCACCGCCACGGATGAGTCCAAAAACAATCCATTCCCCCTCAGGTTTATACTCCCAAACAGAAAGGCTTACACAGAGAGAGAGAGAGAGAGAGAGAGAGAGAGAGAGAAGGAGAGAGAGGGAGAGAGTCCTTTGCAAGATCCATATTCTCGGGGAAAAAAAGGGACAGGTAAAAGTAACAATGGCATGAACATATCAGTTCTACCAAACAACTGGCTTCGCTCAGACTGTACGAAATCTGTATTTAGTACACACATAATCTGTACATAATCCAAAACTACACAAGGCTCTGAGCACAAGATTCAGGGGCATTAAATAAAGCGTTGAGTGACGCCAAACAATGACAAATATCAAGATGAGAGATTTTAATGTAGACACGGGCTAGGCTCTGCTGTAGTTTGTGAGGATCATAGTCTCATTAGCACAGAGAGGAGAGAAAAGAACTCCCCTCCATCTGAGATCTCTCATGGGCCATGGAGGGGAGGGGGGGGGGGGCATCTTCACTCTTTTTGTCCCCAAAATGACGAGTCTCAGGGAAAAAAAATGGCACCAGACTGGCCCAAAGAGCCAGCTGTCCTGGCCTGCATCCATGGTTCTCTTGAGGGAGAGAGTGAGAGAGAGAGACAGAGAGACAGAGAGAGAGGGAGAGAGAGGACCAGAGAGAGAGAGAGACAGAGAGACAGAGAGAGAGGGCCAGAGAGCGAGAGAGAGGGAGAGAGAGAGAGAGAGATATAAGAGAGAAGGGGGGTAAACAACCCAGAGTGGCGTTCCTCATTGAGCCATGCCAGGAATAGAAAGGGGTCCTTTTTCTCACATAGCGACCCCTGACCCACCCAGACAGCAGGGATTTCACACACATCTCTTCCACACAATTGATCCCTTCATTCCAGCGCACAGACACAGAGTGAGGCTCAGACTGAAGGGGAGAAGAAAATGGAGAAGGTATAAAGTGGACGAGAGAGAGAGAGAGAGAGAGAGTGAGAGAGAGAGATCAGCAGCAAAAACTGAGATATAAAATAAACACCTTTTTCATATCATTCATGTGGTGTATGTATATTGATTTAAAGCATCAGCGCAGAGGGATTTAACATACTGACTTTATAAAAAAAAAAAAAAAAAAAAATTGCATAGTATTTTTAAACTAGGAAGAGGTCACTTGGCAATGACCACAGCAACATGTCCTATGACAACCAGCCCACTGGGAACAGGCATCAGTGCCCTGCCCTGGCTTGACAGAGGATCATTAAAACATCTACAGCACATTCATATACACAGCACAGTGCACAGCCAGTTAAAGCTCACCTTTGTTTAGTTAGAAGACACATTTTATTATTACTGTTTTCTTCAGTGAGAGAATGTATGATATCTGAGATATTTATGTTTAAGTAGAAATGTCTGAACACACGATGAATATATTTTGAGGCTAAATAGGCATTTTGGCAATGATGACCATAAGCTTAGTTTTGTTATACGGAAGTGCTTCAGTAAATGGACTACATTTCTACAGCAGTACACACTACATGTACAGCATAGAAACATTTTCTGTCGACAAACACGTAAACTATGTATGCTAGCACTAATGATGATGAACAAAAGGTCCATGTACTTTCACTAACAGGTGCAATTAGCTGCTCGAGTTCAAGAGACAAAAGAACATTAGTCAGTTTGAGAGTCCTCTAATGAGAAAGAACACAGACTCTGTCATTATTCAGACCGAAATCTCTGAAATTATTCTTATTAAAACTCCTTTCATTTGCGTTCTGCGCATATTGGCACTAGCCGTTATATTTTTGGACACCAACAGACGACACCAACAGAATCTCTTAAACGATCTGAATATCTCTAATAATTAAATTCAATGTCATTGTAAGAAGTAAAACTAGCACCTGACATCTCCACAGAACGCTTGTTTTGGAGGAAAGACAAAGAAACAGACATATGTGTCTGATAATACATGGAAGTTGTCTTGAATTGGGTCCAAACTGCCTTCCACAGGTCATCTGTTTTTCACACAGCAACTTCAAATCTGATTGTTTTGTTCCTTCATCTTTCTTGTTCGCAAGCCAACAAAACAACAGCATGCCAAGACAGTGAGCTTCACTGGACAGCTAAATTCATTCCTGAGTGTGTACCACGTCTCATAAATCCCCTTATTCTTTTATTTCATTACATCTTTACACGGACTCAGCTTTCATTTCGGTGACAATGTAAACACGGTCACGACACAATGGAAAATAAGGAGAGAGAGATACAGACAGAGAGAGAGACAGAGAGAGAGAGATACAGACAGAGAGAGACAGACAGAAAAAGAGAGAGAGACAGAGCGAGAGAGAGAGACAGAGAGAGAGAGAGAGAAAGAGAGAGAGAGCGAGAGAGAGTGCGCGAGAGAGACGGAGAGAGAGAGAGAGAGAGAGAGAGAGAGAGAAAGAGAGAGAGAGAGAGAGAGAAAACTGTGGAAGAACAGGGAATGTTGCTGATCTCTGTAAGGCTCATACCGCTCAGATATACATCACAACACAAAAGAAGCAGAAACATCCCCCAGGCAATGTTCTCCCCCTAAGACACTGAGCATATGAACGGATATTAGAGCATTCCCTAAAGTTACACAGCATGGCCCACTCAGATATGGGAAAACACAGAGAGAAAACTTTCCTCAAAGCCATAGACCATAACTGCTCACCTCACTGTGCATGTACCATCAAAGGGAAAATTAATGACTGTACAATGAAAGAAATTTTAAATTCTAGAATGATGCGTGTAGTCAGTGTAGTCAGCATGTAGTCACTAGGAAATCAGAAATTGCACAAACACATGAACACAAGACTTTTTTTTTTAAATGAAATCACGTACTGTTAAAATTACACTTGGCCAAGTGTCATGTAGAAAAGATGTTCTACATGTGATAATTATAGAGCCTGCAATACGTATAAATTCGATAATATTTTATCTGATCACAGTTTACACCAAATTGATTAAAGACACATTTTACAAATACTGAATATTTTCAGGATTTTTCAGGCTTCCTTTGCTTTGATGTCTTCAGACGTCGTCCGGTGACAAATTCATTCCTATCACAGCAAATCACGAGTGACTCATTCACGCTGGAGAACGCGGTACATGCTAACAGATTGAGACTCGCTGTGAACCTGCTATGAGCTCAGCGCTAACGTAACGTGTCCAGTTCAGCTCTGGGAGCGTGTGCAAGAGAGGGGGACTGAAGACGGCACCTCTCTGACTGGTCGGACAGAGCTGGAGCTGGAAGCCATGGGCAAAGAGGCTGCGAGAGCACGCAGTGCTTCAGGAAGTTCAAGCAGACAATTTTAATCCTCCAATTTCCTCTGCTCTAATCATTTCTCCCTAGTCCAAGGCAGAGGCCAAATTAGAAACATCTTCCGCACAACATGACACTCCCTCACTAGGAGCACCACACACACACACACACACACACACTCACACACACACACACACACACACACACATATACAGCAACCACTATATGAGTATTGCTGAGACATTATGTATCACGCTAGTGAGAAAATGCATTTGCTGCATTGTTTTTGTTGAGCTTTTTTTTCACTGAGCTGAAATTGAATCATGTGCCTTTTTCCTAGCCGAGAGAAGAGCTGATTTGAAGTAGCAAACTGAAACCCTTTTTTCAAAGGTCTGTCAATCTGGATTCTGATGATTTTAATGTACACAGTGCAACAGTACCAATGTTTTGGCTATTCTATACACTGTAAATGTAAATGATTATTGTTCAAGGTTAATATTTTGTTTCTGAATGTTATTTCATTCCCTGAGATGTAAAGTAACCTATATATGAGCCATCATTTTGTTTTCTGATTTATCATGAAGGTCTAACACTTTGAGATAGCAGTGCGTGTTTAGATGGACAACATAATGGAGATTTATAGTCTAAGCAGTAGGGTGAATGTGCATCTAACTAATTAGTTAAGGTCTCTTCAAACCACAAAAGAAACGAAGAAAACTTAAACACCAACATAATTTAAAAAAAAATGCTTGGAAAACCTTCCAAAGCTCTCATGCAGGGCTTAATAATCTAAAGCCCTCATCAGCAATAAGAGCTCCATCATAAATTATTTACCTCTAATAAATCACAGACAAATCCTCATTCAAAGGTCTGGACCAGACCTTTATTTACATTATGGCATTTAAGCTCATCATCAGTTTCACAATAACAGGGGGAAAAAGAAAGCCAAGGCCTGGTTTAAATAGGAGTAATATATGCCTTTTGTTTAAAGTCAGGGCCAAAGGTTCACTGGATTCAGCCAGACTCAGTGTGTAGTAATAATTAGGAAAATGAATGGTTATAGTATGTAAGAGGGATTTAACACTGAGACTATATGCAGCATGACAGTATTTGGTCTCTCTCTCTTAACCTAATTTGATCTGTGATGTTAACACTAGAAGCAGCAATATACCCTGTGGATCAAGCTGCACTATAATCATTTACCCCCACCCCCCACCCCCCTCCCCCAACCACCACCACCTCCACCCTGCCATTCTCCAACTCTCTCCCTCTCTCTCTCTCTCTCACACACACACACACACACACACACACACACACACACTTTTGCCTCTTGGGTGAGTCTGCTCACTGACAAGCAGATTAGAGCAGCAGCACTTTGTAGCGGGGGATAAAACCCCATTAGCCCCTCAGGTGGTGGAGGAGTCCATCAGAGCGGAGCATTAGTGCACTGGTGAGTGGACCGCTCTGCCGCCACTGGCCCCGGCGGCTCCATCACCTCAGGACCACAACAGAGGTTAATTATGACTAGTATCCAACACAGCTCGTACACACAAACATACAGTGCCGTTTAGCACATCTAGGGAGCGTTCCACGGGACCTTCAGAATGGGAGGGATATCAGATAAGGATCCGATTTATCGGCAAGCAGACAAACACCAGGTCACCTTTTCACAGTGTTTTACTAACGTCGACAGAGCAAGAACAAAACGTATTCCTGCATGTTTCCATTCAGAATTGCACAGAAGTAGTCGCAATCAATTTTGTAAATCGAATTTCTAGGGGAAATTACAGGAGAAGAACTTTACCTATTTCTAAAGTTTTTTTCTCAGAGTCACAGAGCTAAAGGGATGTTAACACACAACGACAGTTTGACGATTCAATGTAAAAGTATCTACTTTCGTGTTCAGAGCGTCTGAGTTTGTGAAGGATTAGGAAACGAGAGGAACAGCGAGAGACGTCGCCAAAACGAGAAAGAAACAGGAAGAGCACGGTCAAACTCGCAGCTCTCCTCATTAAAGCATGCACCGTTCAGATGACCAAACACCGACTACCACAAACGCATCCACGCAACACGGACAGGTTCAAGGGGAAAACCCACGAGGGACGCAGAGAGCTAAAAAGAAAAACACAAAGTTCAGACATTGTGAGAAATAAAAAAAAGTCAAAACCATCCAAAGGATTTTACAATATGAGAACAGTCAATTATAGTCTGTTATAATCATAATATTTATCATCAGATATTAATCGGACTTCAAACTTCAAACTATATAAAAAAAATCTAACGTAGTTAAAATAAAATCTGTAAACCCACTGTGAGAGATGTAGTGTGAGAAAGGGTACTTTAATGTAAATGACAGTGTGGTTAATTCAGTAGTGAACAATTAACCAAAGCAATGCACTGTACAGCTATATCCTTCCAAAAGAAAACACGCTTTGTGAGGAGCAATAAATGAAAGAAAAAAGGAGAGCGAAACAATAGAGGAGTAAAAATGAATGAGGCTCATTTGAAAAGTACTGAAGGTTAATGATGAAAGTGGATATTTGCCTTGACCAGACCGGAACATACCGGGAGAGAAACCGGGAGAGGTGACTTCATTCACTCTGTTATTTTTTTTTTTTTACAAATTTTAGCCCATATAACACCCCACTTCCACATCACATCAACACACACACAAAAAAAAAATTACAAAGATGATAAATGACCTCACTGAAAAAAGATAATTAAATGAAAATGATCAGTGCTAAGTAATTTAAATAAATATCATTTTCTGATTTTCTAAACTAAGCTCATAATCCTCTTTGTGCTTTACCCAACTCTAACCTTGACCGTTATTAAACTCGGCCATGGTACACACAACACAGAGGATTTCAAAGTTCCTCGCACAACTACAGACCAATTAAACCAGTGAAATATAACCAGTTAGAAAAGATGGCTGAATTAATAATGACGGTCAGTCTCTAGATTTTTACAGTTATCACGTCTAAGCCTTCTAAAAACAGGTTCATTCTTTTTTTAAATGGAAATATGAAATCATTCACAAGTCATATGTCTTTATTTTAAGTTCTTTTGATGCTTTTTCAGGAGAAAATAAAAATAAAAGAATACTGAAATACACCAGACATTTTGTTTACATTTATGTTTTGCGTACTTTTCACCACTAAAATATATAGAATCAAATTACTATCGCAGCAGTGCTAATTCAACAATAGATAATCAAATATATGTTTAAGATTCAAACCATTTCTTTTATTGTAATTCAAAATTATATTGAAGTCATTCATTGTGATTATCACTGTATAATAATTAACAAGCTCTAAATCGACTTAGAGCGAGGATAATTAGGACAGTCATTAAATTTCACTCTACTTAGAATAAATTTCAGAATGGAAAAGCTCCAGCACTCATTACAATAAGCACTGAAAATATCACGAATACATTTTCTTAAGCCGTAAACTTAACGCTGGTCTTTAATTTTTTGAAAAAATGACCTACCTTAAAAATTAAACCTCTAGACCAAATTATTTAAGGCAAACAGGGAATAGATAAATTTGTGTAAACGAATACCATAACTCATAACGCACATAAAATGGTAAACCAATAGCAGGGAGGGATTAGGAGAAGTCAGAAAGCGTTCAGTGAGCATGCTATCTCTCTCAGATTCTCACACTGCCTGGGTCCATCTCCAGTCCCAGCAAGTGGCGGAGGGACATTCCAGCACATCGCCACCCCCCTACCACTAAAAAAAAAACCCCTCTCCATCCACAGACCAGAACACAACATTCCCCCCCCCCCCTTTTTTTTTCTGGGGATTAAATATCCTCACAGTTTCCTTTAAAAGCAAGACCGTACAAGGCAAAAAGAAAAAAGAAAAAGAAAAAAAAAAGCTTCAGTTTTTCTCCCCGTCCTCCTACACGCCCGTCCCGCGTTCAGATGCCGAGCCGGCATTTCGGCGGTGGCCTGGAAGAGGCTTGGGGAGGGGGGGGGGGCAGACTGGAGCCGAGTTCTAAAGTTCACAGTCCTGCGAGTGAAGAATAATACAACTATTGTCTCTTCGCAATACAACTATCTTCTATTCAAACCAAGCACCGGTGTAAGATAGAGAGAGAGAGAGAGAGAGAGACAGAGACAGAGACAGAGAAAGAGAGAGAGAGAGAGACAGAGACAGAAAGAGAGAGAGAGAGACTGAGAAAAAAAGTGTGCAAGAGAAAGAAAAGTTCCATTAAGCAACCACCACACTCCTCACATTGTAAAAAATAATAATTATTATAATAAAGGCAATAATGAAGATAATTGCGTTGATGCCGGGGCTAACGAGACCGCGCTTTAATGACCGCGGGACGCCGGGCGCTCAGGGGTCTTTTATCCAGCCCGCCTGGGCTCATTTGTATCTGCCCCTCACAAAAGACTATTGTAAGCGCCTTCCCCTCCTCATCTTGAGGCGAAACCTACTAAGCACTTCTCTTTTTTCTCTCTCTCTCTTTCTCTCTCTCTCTCTCTCTCTCGCTCTCTCTCTTTTTCTCTTTTCCCTCTCTTCCACTTTCACCTCTTCTCATCTCTGCTGGAGCGACAGGGATGTCAAAGGTTGTCTGGCCTCGCTGACCACAACAAGCAAGTTAATCTGCCCCTGCATTGAGTCCAGTTCATTCCTGAGCACTTTGCCATTTTTTTCTTCCCCCGCTCTCTCTCTCTCTCTCTCTCTCTCTCTCTCTCTCTCCCTCTCTCTCTCTCTCCCTCTCTCTCTCTCTCGCTCTCTCTCGTTCTTCGTGCTTTAATTGCGGCGGTGGAGTGTCATAGCGGAGGAGCAGAACCCCGTGCCCTGCGCGCTCGCCCAGACCGTGCGCTGCCGGGCACTGCACTAACTCAGTGTAAACAAGAGATTAAAGGAATCAGTCCAGGACTCTTTTTTTTTTTTTTCCATGTGAAAAGTCTCATTCGGAACTTTCTTTTTTTGTCTCGTGAAATAAGAAGACGCAGAGAAACGCCGGGGCGTTTTTTTTGTGTGAGGAACCGACAGCAGAAAAAAAAGCAATCAATCAAATAAAAAAGGAATTAACAGGAGGAAGTGTCACTTCAACTAAAAGAAAAAAAAAAAAAAAGAAGTTTCCGGAAAAGGATATCTCCGTTTCTAAACGAGAATTCAAAAACAACAGAAAGAGCCGCGAACAAGCGCAAGTACTGCCAGACTTGTAAACTTCTGTCTGACATCTTGAACTGAATGGACAATGGAAAACATTGAGGAAAAACAATGAGAACAAAAGTGACCAACCAGCAGAGAGGCTATTAAGAGAACAGGAGGGAAACAAAAACAAACCACTAATTACAGCTGAATATGCAGGAGAAGAAGTGGAGCTTTAAAAAAAAAAAACAACAACAACCAAAAAAAAACCCCAATAACGTTTGTATCTTCTTTTGAATGAGCAAAAAAGACAAGAGAGGGAAGGGTTTGGTTTTTTTTTTTCTTTTTAGAAAAAATGAAGGGAAAGGAAGAAGGAAGAAAAAAAAAAAGAAAAGAAAAGAAAAAACCCGATTCGGTCGCTGCCAACTTACCATCCACCAAGTCCTGGCTGAGATGTCGTAGCAAAGCTGCCATTTGATGGAGCCTTCCGAGCTTTTAGCTGCCATTACGCTGTCAGCAAGCTTCATCTGATGCTGGTGCACTCACAGGAGATAAGACACCTAATTGAGAAAACATTTGCACTGGCATGTTGGGCAACATGTAGCCCGCTCCATACCATATGGAATCATGGGTAAAAAAAAAAAAAAAAATCCTTGACAATGAACCAATCTCACGCAGACCCCGTGGCAAGGTGAGCAGCAGTCATCTGCTCACAGAGCGAGCTGTCCTTAAAAAAAAAAAAAAAAAGCAGCAGGATGATGATGATGAACCCGTTTTTTCCACATCACCAAACGCCTGAGGTCCTTTTTTTTTTTTAAGCCTTCTGTAATTAGGGCTGGTTCTTTGTTATCATCATCACCATCTCCATCATCATCATCATTATCATCATCTTCATCATTATCATCACTACTAGCACCACTACTCAGTTGACTTGGGGTATGCACAACTTCTTCTTTTTCTCCTTTCTCTCTGCTGTGTCTTTTTTTTTTTTTGGAGGAGTGGAGAGATTTAATAGGACAGAGTCAGGTAGAGGGAGTGAGGGCAGTGGACTGAAGAACCACGGGGTATTAGCCTGAAATTTCTGCTGGACAGATGGAACTGCTTAAAGACTATCATGCAATGTTTTGTTTTTGGGCTTCTTTCCCCCTTTACTTCCCTCTCCGGGCTCTATCTGCAGCCCCCCCCCCACCTCCCCACCCCACTTTTTTTTTTATCTTAAAATCAGAAGGTGCAGGCAAATAACGGACGCTGACAGGCGGTCACTTTTTGCTGGCCGAAACGGTGTCCTAATTTTTTTTTTTTTTTTTTGGTGAAGACTCTTTTGGGAAAATAAACAGAGTTGAGGAAAAGTGTTGTTCATCTCTCGTCTTTCATTTTGTCAACGTGACATGTGTAAGTGACTCGTTTCCTTTTCACATATATACATATATATATATATATATATATATATATATATATATATATATATATTCTTTTCTTAAATATGTAGCATTTTACCTCTTTTGACAGTTTTGAAGCTTGTTCTGTTTTTTTCATCTATGAACTCTCTGAAAAATGATTAACAATGTTTAGGATAACGTTTAATATCCCTTTTCATTCTAAGTCAAAGAGTAAGATGTATCTGCACGATGAATCTGACAAAAAAAAGGAAAGAGACCACTAACTTTGTGAAATACATTTTTTCTTCCCCATGAACTGTGGAGAGCTGGACAGACACAGAGAGATTAGGAGTACTCTGGCCAAAGTCTCCGGTTCCATGCAGAGGAGAAAGCCTCACACAAGGAGACGCAGAGAGAAACCAACCATCAAACAGTTGTGCCATTGTGGCAGGGGGGCTGAGGAATGTGATTTGGGCAGAGATATTGAGAACACCGTTGGGAGGGGACGGGGAGCAAACAGGTAACCAAGGTTTTTGAAAGCTGAACGCGCTGTGGACCAACAACTCCGAAACGTTTTTTTTTTTTTTCCCCGACCGCAACCAGTAGTTCTGCTGAAATAACCGTCCTCTTAGAAATCTGCGTATTGCGTATTGTGACATTTCACTTTTTAAGTCGGCTTTTGACTGTATTTCAAAACCATTTCTTTTCTGTTTTTGTTTAACGTTTAAAACTGTTTCACTGCGTGTGAAACTGAATTTTTAAGGATGTCACTTAACTGAAAAATGTAATTAATGAACATCTCAGTGTGAGATTTAAAATTTAACAAAGTAATAAAATGCTGGCAAAAATATGTAATTGTCATCCAAGTGTAATTGTTATCAAATTTACTTCACCAAAAGAATCTGGCATTTATCACTTTCCATTTCAAGTACTCCACCATGCACCATTGCTGATTTTATCCATCATCGAATTTTCATTTTTAAATTTAAGGAATTCACACATATCTATAGCTATATCTGTATGTATATCTATATCTATTTATTTATTTATCTGTCTATCTATCTATCTATCTATCTATCTATCTATGTTTTTTTTTATTATTCTAAAACGGTGCTGAAATCATTTATAAACCAAGTTTAAAAAATGACAAATAAAGTTCAGTATTTTATATTCACCCTTTCAAACACACTAAAACTGTGTGACGTGACGGACTTTTACAAATAAAAGAATGGTTTTATTACTGGAGTCAGGTGCGTCAGAGCTGGATCCGGCAGGACATAACCATGGAGATTAATGTCCACATAGATACAGGAATGGTAGGAAGCTGGACACTGGCCCCGACTGCGGAAATGGGAGCCATGCCATGTGGCCAGACTGGACTGCTTACTGTATACATATCATGGGTCATCAAGGGCCAAAGAACCCAGACAACCCCCCCCGCCCCCTCCAAAATGTCCTCACATCACACAGGTATGCAATTACGTATGTCCTCTAGTTCATTCAGCCTGACAATACATCATCTGAGAGATTTTGCTAATGCTCACCTTCTATGAGACACACACACAAAATAAAAGTTCAATTAAAAAAAAAGTTTTGAAATTGTGTTATGGCCGCTAATACTGAAGAAGTAAGGTGTACTCAATGGGATGTGACGACACTAGTAAATATTTATAAAATATAGCAAATCAAACACAAAAAAATGCATATCCAAAGGGAAATAGACAACTATCAAAAGGAGACATTCGTTTAAAAGCTAGTTTTCATTTTATTAAAAAAAAGAAATTCTAAACATAACCTAAATATTGCAACTGCTGCTCATTTTGAAGACACAAGATCTCACTTATGTGATTTCTTCCCCTTAAAACACATTCCTAAAATGTCCAGCAGGAGGCAATGTTGTTCTGATTTAATCTGTTCCTCAATGAACCGTTCTTGGCACTTAGTTATAGTTTTAATCTTTCGGTTTCTTCTTCTTTTCTTGAAAAAAGAGGATACTTTGCAAAGCTTAATCAACAACAGTTCACAAAATAGTCAAACAACACACACCCGACTGTTAGTAAATAAACTCTAGAGGACGCCTTAACACAACAAATCTAGCAGAGTATCAAGACACTGAGCTCAGAAACATATATTTACTTTATATATATTATACTTTATGAAAAGCATAACCAATATAAGATCAAATTTCTAACTAACATAAACTGAGTAACAGAAAATGCTTCAATTAGCACACACGTATTGGCTGCATCACAAAGAGATGAAAATGTTGTTTCTACCCATGAGAAGTAAAACCTGAAAAAGTGATACTATGAGAGAGGATTTTTTTTAAAAATGTTATTAATATGAGAACTACTTTTACATGTAAACTAAATGGATATTTTGAAACTTTTCCATGTTGATAAGACTGATTCCTAACGAGCCTTTTCGTGTTACTACAGAAGTGTATAGAGCTGGACAGAAGCTACACCCGTATTATTTACACTCTTTTTATTCAAGCAATGACATTAACATATCACTATTTCAGACACATACAACACAAGGAAAAATAAACAGAGGTTTTTTTCTTTTTCTTCCAAAGTTTGTGAATAAATTACTATGTCATGCTAGATTTGCGGTTAAATTAGTATGTTGGGATTGTGAATAGATGGGCATGCCGGTTTTGTGAATAAACTGGCATACTGGGTTTGTGAATAAATCAGCATGAGAATAGTGAATAAATTGTTTAATATAACATAATTATAAATAAATCGGTGTGTAATTTTTGTGAATAAACTAGTGTACCGTGTTTGTGAGAAAAGTGGTCGAGAATGAGGTATGTCACGTTGCAGATTCCAAAGAAAAGTTCATGTAACAATAAAGCAATTACAGCAGTTATTCAAAAATAACAATAAGAAAAAAATCATTAAATCAAACAACCAGTCAGATTTTTGTTCCACACTAAGTAAAATGATATATTAAGCGTGTTTGTGTGGGGGTGTATGATTTCATGTAATGAAATATGAATATCAATAGAATTGTTTAGTTTTTTATTATTAGAGGGGAACGGCTGCCTTAAGAACATCTAAATTAGGTCTGACAAGCCTTTTGGTTAATATAGAAACAAACTTTTAATGTTTTAGCTCTGTATTGAATCAGCTGCTTTCATAGGACAAAGTGCTGAAAAATGGAGAGCAGATCACACGGATTTTTTCAATTTATGCAACAATCCAGTCACTAATCCAGATGTGTGTATGTTAGGTTACTTCCTCTAACAAATATTCAAAATGAATGAGAAAAAATCCTGACATTGTCAACATCTGCTTTCCTTTTTCAATTGTCTGAAGCGTGACTCTTTGACAAACAAGCTTACTGCTACCCAGGACTGCCAGTCTCCCTACACCGCTTGGCCGTATTCTGCTGGGGAAGACAGATCACATCGCTAACCAGTACAAGACAGACAGTCAAATCAGTGTTGCATCAGCGCTTTATGTGCATTCATACATCATACCGGAACCGCAAACATTGTAACGCAAATTAGTAAGTCGATAAAAAGTTTTGTCAGTTTACACTCTTATAAGGAAACTTCAGTGGACAGTCTAATATTGTGACGTACGGACTTGTACGGAAATTAGACTAATCAAAAGGTAAAAATAATACTCCAAGAGCAGACAGCTTAAACAGTGATATAAGTTTTTTTTTTTAATCAAACAAGTGTAAAATAAATATACTGAATATTTTCAGATGGAACTGCTCATATATGATTTTTTTTTTAACCAAAATCACATGACCTAAGCATCGACAGCAATGCACCAGAGATCATAGGTATCTCTGCATTTCTAAAGAGCCGGAGATGTCTTCTTTTTTCTCTCTCTCTTTTTTTTTTTTCTTCAACTCCTCATTATCTACATCAAGCGCAAAAGCACTTGCAGAACATAAGAGTCGCCAAGTGAAGCATATGATAAAATCCAGGAAGCTCCACTCCAAACAAGGCTGTTTATTTTCATGCATTTTTTCCTCTCTGATTGTTGACAGATGCCTTTGTGTTCCAGGCTGTTGAACTGTAGAGAGAGTTGCATGCAGCAAAATAAATATTTCTTCCCCATTTTTACCCTTGTTAACATTTCTATTATATTCAGCGTATGATAAATAAACAATGTCTTCTGAACTTTTGAGTACACAAAATGCTTAATTTTACATCAAGACTATAAAGGCAATCAACCATGGCGACTGTCATTACAGCAGTGGTGAAGTATTGACTGTTACAATGAATATGTGCACAAACGCACTTAAAAAAAAAAGGGGGGGGGGGGGGGAGTGACATAGCCAACTCACTGTTCCCATTTTCATAGATTTGCTTGATCTGTTGTTGACTTTCCATTTTGCCAGAGTCTTTTGTTGGAGAAAACACAGAGCATAGAAGCTAATGGGTACCTGATGCAAAATGTATTGCGTCGATTTGAAACACACCACAAGCTCATCTGCTTTGGACTGTTCCAAAATGTTTCAATTTGCCAGAGGAAGCCAGAGGAAAACCATCCAATAATGAACCCATTGTTTTGCTTAAGAAAGAAATTTAAAAATATGTCTGGAATCAACCAGGATCAAATCCAGAACAATTTATGAAACCAGTTTCTCGTGACTTTTTCCATGTCAGGTATAAAGTCATTAAATATACTGTATGACTTAATTTTTAAATAAAGACACACTGAAGACTTTAGCTAGTTATACACCCTTCAGAGGACATGTCACTGGTTTTGTATCCAAAATTAACGGTGTTAGTTTTAATCCCAATCTCATAATTACTAACAAATTACTAATACCTTAGACAAAGAGAAAAGAACTGCTCAGAGCGCCTAAAGACAATTTTTGGCAATTGTGTCTTGACTCAAATTTTCAAAATGATATGTATACCAATTTAGTACATACACAAAATACTTAGTCAGTGCTCCAAGAACTGTGTGATTTAAGAAACAAAACTCTTAAAATATAATTTTAATCTCAGATTAAAAAAGAGACAGGTGAATGATGTTCCAATCAATCTATTACATATATATATATATATATATATATATATATATGAAAACAGCCATTATAATATAAAAGCCAGCTGGTCCTCATAGTCACTGGTCTTCTTATTTGTGGTAGGTGTGTGTGTGTGTGTGTGTCCCACTAAACTGAATACTGAGCCTTGCGAGTGCCAGCAGCCACCAGCCACAGAGACCGAGCGGCTGGCAGAGATAAGGTAGTAAGGCAGGAGAGTAAAGAGAAGGGACTTGAGACGTGGCCATAGGAACCATCTGCCCTGAGTACGGAGATGGAGCCAAGACATACTTTAAAATGTGCTGCTCTCTCTCTCTCTCTCTCTTTTTTTAACAGTAACATTGTGATGAAAATGAATCTATTCTCATCAATCGTACAAGCAAAAGACATATACACTCAATGCACTGGCTGATAAATGCCCAACAATATCACAGTAAAAACACACTCATTTGAGTACTTTGACTTGCAAATAAATCTCAGAGACAATGACCTCTGCACCACAGATTAATGACTGGTTGGCATGTAACCTTTCTCCAGTTATATTTCACCCTCAGCGTCCTTCCACACTGTTTACACCCAAAGGTTTTTAAATGTGATGGATCATCGGGAAGCACGCATCAATTCTCACAATTGATTTGGGATGGGGCGGGTGTTGCCAATCAAATCATGGCAAAAACACACAAGTTTTAGAGGGGTTTTTATTTTGTGTGAATGGTCATGATGAAACTGGGACGCATGTTTTTCTCTAGAAAGCCCTGCAGACACTTGGAACGGAATGGCAGCCAAATGACAACAAACTATGCCAAATCCAACCCCCCCCCCCCCCCCATCCACCCTCAAAAAAAAAAAAAAAACAAGACATTGTGCCATTCTGCTACTTATGGCGGGAGCCACTGTTCACTATGTGGGGCTGCTACCCTGAGACGCACCCGCTGCACTGATGTCCATCTTGGCACATCAGTGTGTATCAGTGAGAATGGCAATGAGTGGCGGCCAAATCTGTCATAGTGATGTCCCCGTGTCAGCCAGCAGCAACCTCTACGCTGCTCTCCCTGACCTTCACCCATCCCTCCACCCACCCCTTGGCTCTCTCCACCTTGGTCTCCATTGAACATGCCCTCAGCAACAAACTCCTCTCAAATTACAACCGCTCTCAGAACCCCCACGCTGTGCTCAGTTACTCAGGCATAGTTTCTTCCTCTTTTTCTACTTTATGATTACGGTTATGATTATGATTATTGTTATTATTATTATTACTGAATTACTGAATTACTACTGAAAATATTTGAAAGAAGTTTTGGAAGATGTTGTATTTTATGTTTACAAAATTTTGCTCTCAGTTTTGTTAGATGGTAATTGTTTAGTGCCTGAGTAACACTGTATGTATTGAAAAGTAAACCCAAACTTTACTTCTTAAAGACTTATCACAGATCTAATTTATTCCGAGTTCACAATTTTTTCACGTAGGTAACAAGTTAAAAATATGAGCCAATTCGTACCTCGAACAAAGCTCCATGCACTGGGACCTTGTAAGTTAATTTCCTATTCAACGGCGAAAGGGGATGGCTGGCATGCTCCGTGGCGCAACTCACAACTTGGCTACCACTGAGGCGACGAACATCCCAGCCAGCGCAGTGGCTTCCTTCCCAGGCTCCGGCATTTTAGCAGGATTTCACCCAAGGAGGAGCAGAAACAGGCTACACAGGCCTACATTCAGACTTGCCTCTCCACTGGTGTTAATGAAGCTGACGTTATACGAGACACATAGTTTTGAGCCAAACGCATAACTTTTCACCCAACTGACATTAAAAAAAAAACGTGTTCAGAACTACTTGTAATTTTAAAACTTGTGTTTCATACTACCTTCGTCGTTTAGCAACCATGGACTATTTAACAGTGTACACTATGACCACATAGCTTCGTAGGACTCTGTGTTGACACACTGTTCAACTTGGTCGGATAAAACAGTCACAATATAAATGTTCGTCAGCAGCTGTTCTCGACGTACGACTGCGTCCGATGTCACTTTCTGTAAAACGAAAGGAGCGATTCTACTCAGGCGACACTACTTGCTCTGAGCCGATGCTTCCTCTCAGAAAACGTGCCAGGAAAATTCATACGATGCGGTATCGTCATACTTTTGACCTTTGAAATATGCGAGTTTATAAACACATAACTAATGGTTTCATTTTAATATACCGTGATAACTTGTTTTTAAGATAGGCTAACTGATAGATTTTCTCGTGTGACATTTCAGTAATCCGTTAAAAACGACTGAGAAAATGTTAACACATCTTTTTGCGTCATTATCGACCGAATGAAACTGCGAAAAAAGTTTAAATTCTGAATAGAAATAGTTTTGGATGTCTCCAATTCAAGACAGATGGAATTAGGTCGGGAGGGAGAGGAAAGTTGGATAAAGTGTGGTTTGCCGTAGGTAATAATAATGAGGCAAAGTTGCACTTCCTTTAAAGAATCTCCAGTGACTTGGTCCAAATATATTTGAATCTGCTTTTCAAAGGAAAGGGTTTCTTAAAGTTCTTAACATAGTGCTCCCTTTGTTGTGACTGCAGATTAGTGACGGGAATCAAACTTCACAAATAGCCTCTCCTCCCTTGAGTAACATACCTGAAAGCTCACATTTATTCACCGTACCTTTGAAAATCTCTTTCAGGGCCTCTTCAGCTGGCAATGAAACCAGGTCCCTTTGATCGTCTCATTTAGAGGTAGTACAGCTTTGGCTTGCAAACTAAATAGGCCTGTCCATCTTTGTACAGCTGAGTGAAAAATCTGCTCAGGTAAATCTGAGAGGAACTGGATCAGCTGCTGAGAAAGCTGTTAAACAAGGTCTGTAAAGTTTGAATATGTCAATGCTTATATGTGCTTATAAAGTGACTTATACAAACGGCAGTATATCAGAAGTGAGATGACTTCATAGGAGGAGTGAGTGTTTCATTTTTGTGTATTAAGTCACTATGAGGACATAAAGAGATCATACATCACAGAGTCCATAAATCCCACTTTGCAGTTCCCCTCTAAAACAGGGACATCCAGAATTAGACCACGATAAGATGAATTACGACATTAATTGAAAATCGTCATTGTAGGTGAACAACAACATGAGGCAGTTTTGGCTGAGGGCCTCGTACGCGAAATAAGGCGCTGAGAGAAAAATGAGAGAGGGAGAGGAAAAATGGAGAAAGCAATGCACAAGGGAGGAAGGACAGGGACACAAAGGACAATGGGGGACTGAAGGTTATCTCTCTCTTTCTTTCTCTTTCTCTTTCGCTCTCCCTCTCTCTCTCTCTCTCTCTCTCTCTCTTTCTCTCCTATCTATCTATCTATCTATCTATCTATCTATCTATCTATCTATCTATCTATCTAAACTTTTACCATACTTAATCCATGCAAAACCTAAAATCAGTAATCATTTTTCCAATTCTGCAGAAATGTAAATATGTGCATCTTATAGGTTTATGTTAATACATCTAATCCTACAAGCAATTCTTTTGTCAGACGTTGATGAAATCTGTTCGTAAGAAACACAAGCACACAAGGATGTTGGAAGATGTGACGAAAAGCGCTCGGAGAATAATTTATATCGTTGCACTTAATTTCAGCAGCAGTGTTGAACTTTCCAACAGAGATATGTCGGTGATCTCTGTCAGACGGGCATAGCTGCCCCTTTAGCCCTTTTGTGTCAGTCATGAATGGAAGGAAAACTGAGAGAACCATGGGGTACTTGTGGGGCTTCCTTGATGGTGGTGAGGGCTGAGTGTTACAGGCATGTAGCTGTTTTCGTGAATCGCAGGGCACAAGTACTGATCGGGAAGAACAATGCTACTCAGGCTCTCTTCTCTTATTGCTGTTTAGCATAATTAATTTGATCAGCCTACAGTAAGGCTCAGTGCGTCCATGCTTTCTGCCACTGTTAATCACATCTGCATGCTACGTGCTTCAGAAACTGCCCTTACCCCACACTAACTGGACAAACTTCAGCCAGCATAAGTTTAAGAATTATAATGAATCAGGGCATGAATGCAATTGAAGAAAGAAAGAAAGTTTTACAAAGAATCTCACAGTTACAATTTAAAAACAGAAGGAGGAAGAATTTCTATTTTGGGGACAAATCAAATCATTTGGACTGGGTCATTTCATTTATTTTGTTTTCTTTAGTGTTTTACTCAGAATGGAGTTTCAAGTGAATTCACAAATATGTTTTAAGTCCGTTTATTCAGAGAGCGCTTCATTAGAAACTCCTTACACACAGCCGACACATCGACAGAGGCACCGCGGTGTGAAATTCGATTTGTTGCCAAGAACTTTCCCAGTGGCAAGTTATTTTTGTCTGGAGTTTTTTTGGACTGAGTTGGACAAGTGAAAATCTAAAATATATAATGAAAAAAATCACTTTGTGCAGTTGAAGAGTGTTTGTTTTTCATGTATTTAATTGGACAGACTTTTTTTCCCCCCCCTGTTTTGGAAATGGAGCTCTGTAGAAGCATATGTTCTCCAAACCCTAGCAGATGTCCTGCACAAGGCATCAACTCAAGCCCAGTGAAAGCATGCAAGCCTGAGCAAGCCCTTCTTATTAAACTGCCTAGAGTTCACTCCCCACCACACAAGCATGTCCATCTGCTTTGAAATCTACTTGTTCACCTCACTATTTCATAAAGTCAATATACTTTTCATATTACAGGCACTCATATACACCAATTACGTGTGCTTGAGGAGCAGTATATCAGACTTGCAGTGTTTATCACTCCAAATAATTATCTTTATTGAAAATGCGTGTTGACTGGACAGTTGAATATAGTGCAGTTCTACCTACCGAACAGCCATGCATATGGATATGAGGAAGAGAGAGAGGCTTGAAAAGAAACAGAGTAAGGAAGTGTTACCATCTGCAGTGGGCCTCGTGTTTGGCAAACCCATCCACATGCTCCTTTTTCTCAGTTAGCGGAGATTAACAGACAGACGTAGTGTAGCTGGATCCCCTGAGACAGAATTAAAGAACCCTTTGCACATTGTGATTTTGCCACTGTTGAAGAAAAAAAAAAAAAAAAACCCTTTTACACCCAAAACCCAAGGGACATAATATTCTTAATATCACTTCAAAGAAAACCCATCTCTGTTTTCATAAACACACTCTCTGACCAAGATAGTTTTACTAACCTTGTTTATCAGAACACAGCATTGTTCTGTTTTTATTTTCAACACAGTAATTTTGTT
Organism: Chanos chanos; assembly: GCF_902362185.1. NCBI lineage: Eukaryota > Metazoa > Chordata > Actinopteri > Gonorynchiformes > Chanidae > Chanos > Chanos chanos. The sequence continues at coordinate 15,275,066 of NC_044508.1, read as the reverse complement.
AAATGTCTCTGATATATTTATATAAATATATATTTGTGATATTTGAATATCTGAAAAGTGAGAGCACTTGAGAAAAGGTAAACCTACTTTTGTGAAGAAGAAAGCAAGAAAGGATTTTCTGAATTGTCCAATGTTCAATTTCAACTCTTATCTAGAAAATGCAGTAGTAAGCATGAGAAAAACAATATTTATTAGGAATGCTAAAACAGCACAATATTTATTTCCAAACACCTGCGTTTCCATTTTCTAAGCTGACTCTACTTTGTTTTGTGGTGTCAGTTTTGTCCTTAAGTTGTGACATGTCTCTTTATCGGACAGACATGAATTATAATGAAGATGAAAAACAAAGACGTGGCCAGAAGCACAAACATTAAACATTTAACGAGGGGGGGGGCAAACTGGAGTTCATCTGCTTGGTACTGAACATGTAGATTCAGTGGTCTGAAAGAGGTCCTGGCTCCGTGTTTGGCAGACATGAGAGTTGCCCCAGTGCCTGGCTTCCTCCCTGCAGGCCCTCAGTTCTGGGTGAGAAAGTGGCAAGCGCTGGAACAGACCTGGACGTGAAAGACCGAGTGGCCAGACTCTAATGAGAGGCCACTTGTGGCCAAAGAAATGAAATCTAAACCTTTTCAAATGTCTGCCACATTTCAGAGTTGACCAGTGACATGACGTTCCAAGATCAGTATTCGGTATTATCTAACCTAGTGTTGCAAGTGAAAGCAAATTACATGCGCAAGTGGTGCAGTGAGTGTGACTGTAAATATGATATTGAGAATTGCATAAAATAATTTGGTATCACATTGTGTAAATGTTGTTGACAGGTTGCATTGAATAACAATCACAGAAAACCTTATATTATTTGGATCCGAGACATTAACAAAAGTCACAAGGTCAGCTGAACCAAGGTAATCACTAAGAGCAAAATTGTAACTTTTTGTTACACGTGTGTGTCTAATCCATCTTGCAGCATTAATATTAAATTAAAGTAGTCATTCGGAGGGAACACGACGTGTGAGGTGTCACTCACATTCCGTAACAATCTGAAGATTATTATAATAATTAGTCTTGGCTCTGGGGCGTCATTTATATGCCGTGCTCTGCATTGAAAAAGCGTTTGAATGGAAGCTGGAGCACAGCCACAGAGGCTTGTTTTCAAGCACTGGTCCAAACCCACCAAGCCCACCCTGCAGTGGAACAAACAAAACGAAAAAAAGTTCAAATCAGCATTTACACCATTTATAAAAAAAAATACAGGGCATTTACTACGCGAGACTCGTTTAACTGGCCAAGCGTGCCATCTCATCACCGCGTTACACTGAGGGGTCATGAGAATTACAGCATACAGCCAAGTTATTTCCAGTGTACAATATGTAATTGATTTTCCCCTCGTCCCCCAGAATTACCTGCTCGTTGCAAAGCGGGACAGTGCCCCCTGACACAGCATGCCTGACTGGGTACGTGTATGTGGCAGTGCCTGTCAGTTTGACACAGGGGACTTTCCTTTTTCTGCCGCTGAAACATGGGTGATTACAGGAGATTAATGACAATTAATAGTGCTGGGAACTGCAACTGTGTCACTGGAGAAACTCCTCATTAGTTATTGGTTTAAATGACTGTAATTAAGGGGAGCATGTCCCCTTTAAACAGTCAATTATGCAGCTCAGCTATTCACTCCACTGACGTCCCACTATGCACTACCTCAAATGCTCCAAGAAGGTTTGCGCTCAATATGTGTAATATAATATGAGGAAGATGAACGTCTTTAATGAGAGTCCCATGAATGAGATTGGCATGGTCTTATCCTCATTTAGTGTAGAACAACTTTGTTGATGATTTAAAAAAAAAAAAAAAACCCTTCACCACCTTCTTCTTCTCCTCTTCCTGCTGTTCCTGGGCGTGTACTGCCAGATGCTCAATAATAAGAGTCGAAATGAGATGATTAAGGATGAATATCAAGAGAGTGAAATGAACTCTATCAGATGTGTCCAAACATCAGCTGTCTTTATTGTCAGTAACAGTTAAAAAAAGGCTTGTCTTATATCCAAATGGACATAAGGGCAACATTTTTATCATCCAATCCACCACAGCCTTTCAGACCACTTATGCATGTTTTCCTGCATGTATTTGCTTTTCCTTTACTGCCAAAGAGATTATCTTATACCGTTAATCCTGGACAATTTTTCAAAGGTACGAGGACTGTTGACACAGAGAAAAGAGTCCTTGCAGTGAAGAACCACTGACTGAGTATTGCTGACAGTAAATACAGAGGGTTGAAGATGTCATGTCTTAAAGTCAAAAGAAAGAAAATTTTCAATCGGAAGGCAGAGGACAGATTGAAAGCTATTTTATGAATGTTGGGTATAAAAACACAGGATTTACTTAAAAAAAAAAAAACTATAAAAAAAAGTAAAGTGAGCATATTCTCTTATTCAGCTTTTGGTCTGTTGGATGGTGAGCTTTGCCATTCACACAGTACAAGACATTTTCGTTTTCCTCCTGTGCACTCAGTTTCTCAGCGGACACAGGGAAAAGATAGGTCAGATTTCTCCTTATTTGGCCAGAGCCTGTATCCAGTTTCCCCTTGCTCCCCCCTGCTCTTTACCCTGAATGCGTGCACCAGACATAGCCAACAGACCCGGCCAGGATGGGCGGCATTATCTCAGCCCTGGAATTTGCATAGGCCAACAAACGCTCATAGCAAGAGCTCTATGGCCTTTCAGCAGGGTTGCCTCAGGACTGGAATGGAACAAAATGCTAATGAGTAAAGTCAGTTTTACAGTCAATAATGTGGGACAGGGGAAGAAATAGGAGTTAAGAGTAGTTGTTTTTGTCTACGGTATGGTTCTGAGGTTATAGGGCCTCATCGGTTATGCGTTCTGCGTGGTTCAGCAGTTACCATGATACTGTGATTATGTCTGGGCCTTCCAGAGGTTTCAGCCGAGCTGGCTTTGACGGTGTAATGGATCCTGGACTTTGCAGTCTCTCCTACACTAATGTTTCTCATACCCCTGGTCAGGTACTTTTTGATGTTTTAAACATGAATATGCAACTTTCAGACTGTAGCATTTCGGATTTATGTTGCTAAATAATTGTCAGTACTTCAGACAGCAGAAGCACTACTTTAGGAAAAGAGATGCTGTAGTAAAAATGACAGAAGTTACACAAAGACAGGTCTGGGAAACACTTCAGAAGAGCAACCATAGTGGACAGTTGTTTTTTATTTTATTTTATTTTATTTTATTTTATTTTATACATGCCTTTATCTAGTA
>NC_044508.1:15264297-15266797 GCF_902362185.1 Chanos chanos | reverse complement strand
TTTTTTAAAGAATAATTCCTTCTTCCGTGCTGAGCTAAGCCCAGAGCACATCTTGTGAGTGCACACAAGTGTGTGTGTGTGTGTGTATGTGTTTGTGTGTGCGTGTGTGTGTTTGCATGTCAGCCACTGGTCAGTCAGTCAGTCGGCTGTCACTGCGCATCAGGCTCACTCTCCAAACTGACAAGCGCTGACGGGAGGGGCGGGTTACCCGCGGTGATCAGGGGGCCCACGCCGGTATGCAAAGCAGGGCGTCTGGACAATGGCCGAGCTGTCAGCGGTGATGCCAGTACTCGCTCGGAGGGAAGTCGACAACGAGGGTCACAGAGAATGTATGCAAATTTGACATTTCCAAACTCATTTGCATAAGTTTCACGTGTTTTTTTTTCCCCCAGTAATGAGTATTAGAAAGCTGATTGGTTAGCGGGGTATGGCCACCCACCCGTTTGTTTGTGATCTTATTAAGGTAACTTTGCCATATCCGAGTACTGGTCTCTCTCAGACGACAGTACTAGAACCTTCCTAAGACAATCCTTCAAAGACTTTTTTCTAAGCCTGGAACACTGGTGCTTAGTCAGACAATTACTGATTAATTTGTTACATACAGAAATGAGATGCCCCTGTTCAAATACGTAACGTCTTCACTTGGTATAATGTGTCTGGGACATCGTGCAATGGCGAGGCATGTGTGAGAGGGGCACTTCTTGCAATTTATTATCGGTGCTCCTCCTTCAAAACCCCTGGTATCTCACATGTTATAACTGCAAATATGCAAATATTCACACCTTTGACCTCTGAACTGTCAGTGTGCATGATCGATATAACATTCACAAAATGATGTGTTTGTCTTACTGGTATGCCTTGACAATCACTCTTATGGATTTTCTATTTCTTCAAAGGGCGATCCAAAGGAACCTCTTTTTTTTTTTTTTTTTTTTGCAAAGGTCTTGGCCATATACTGTACATGGTCCATGCAGTGTTTCTACCTAAAAATATTCACACAAAGATACTTAGTGCATAATATATATGCACAGTTACATGCAAACACAAATATTGGCACCTAGGAGACAGAGACAGCAAGCATCTGGACAGAAAGAGAGAGATAGGGACTGAGTCACCGGGTTTTGGCAGGTCCAGGCATTGGCTTTCCCCCACAATCTGTGCTCGTGGTCTTGGCAAGTGCCCCTCCTGTCTTCTCCCCTCCCGTCCCCCTCCCCTTCCCAATGTGATGATCTGCCGCCACCATCATCCTCCAATGTCCCCAGCTCAAGATTACACACCTGCCTGGCGCGAGGCAGCGGGATGGGGCACTGCGAGTGGCTGATGGCAGCCAGCCTCTCCCAATCTCCCCTGACTCTGCCCCTCTCTGATGTCAGTTGGCTGTGAAAGGCGAAGGCCACGCTGACCAGGGAGACCGCTGTGATTAAGCACCAACTGGGATGCAGCCAGAGCACTGGACGCAAGCCACCCTGCCCTTGTCTGCACGCGCTGGCCAGCCAAGATTCACAAGCCTCGTCGAGACCACAGCCTGTCTGCACAGGGCTTCATTTTCACCGCTCTGCAGAAGAGCAATGCAGGGATGAGATGCTTTTGGTGTATTTAACAGTGTGTGTCTCTGTGTGTGCGTGTGTGTCTGCGTGTGTGCGTGCGTGCATGCGTATGTGTTTGTGTGTGTGCCTATAGTTTTCAGTGCAGAGTTTTTCATTTTTTGCTCTTTTTTCATTACTGTACATTCAACACACCGTGTGCTATCTACAGTCACACAGCGCATTGGATTATTCAGTGTGTTACATCCATCAGTATTAGATTTCATTTTTGCATGCCACTCTATGAAGCACAGTATAACTACACATGCAGCTGAACTGTCTCTGTCCATTGGCTTTGACAGAGAGGAGGCTAATAAAGGCCTTAGTGAAACCAAATGTTAGGATAAACAAGCACAAACAGAAAATTTCCGCGCAAAAATCTTTTGTTATCTTATGTTATCCATTAATTTTGGACACATCTGGGCTGTATCTAGGTTACAAATGACATTCGTGCTGAGATTACCGTGACCCAGTCGCGTGTTCATCAGTGAATGAACATCAACAACCTCAAAAAAAAAAAAAAAAAGAAAAAAAGAAAAAAAAAAGAAAAGAAAAGAAAAAAGAAAACAGAAGTCTGTTCTTTAGGCAATCCGTGATGATGCACACATTCAGGACAGCGGCCAAGTCCACTCCAGCTGCCCGTCCTAATGCAAAGTTACTGCGTTCCTGCTCCGGCACGCAGAGGAAGAGACGTGCCACTGCAGTAGCCGACGGTCAATCTGTCCCTTTTTTTCCTCCATCCTGTCACAGCAGACCAGCACCAGAGCCGCACAGCCCCCTGTCACACGTCACCCAAACTTTCACTCACTTAAGCAAAACTAGCAGGAGAAATCAGAGGCAGAGACAGGAAATGCTGGCAACGTGCGCGCAGTGTACGATTCTTTGCATTTTATTTGACCACGTTGCCAATCGTGCGT
>NC_044508.1:15184297-15259297 GCF_902362185.1 Chanos chanos | reverse complement strand
AACAGACGTGTCAACCTTTCTCTCTGTTGTTTTCCGTATCTCTCTCTCTCTCTGTGCCTCCTTTCTGTTCTGCTTCACCTTGTTTGGTGAGGGGGGTGTCTGAGTGGAGACAATCCAGCTGTTATCTTTGAGAAGGGCTTTATTGACAGGATTCTTCCGTGGTGTGTGTGTGTGTGTGTGTGTGTGTCCATGTGTGTGTGTGTATGTGCTGTGGCAGAGAAGAGAAGGCCAGCAGAAGACACCAAGCTGCAGGTACGTAATAATAACTCCAATGCTCTCTACACTTCTGTGTGTCTGACTGATAAGTCTTCTTTCATAGGAGACTATGGAGGAAAATCCCCATTCATTGGAAAAGAATGCATCTCTTTTTTTTCCCCCTTAATCTCACATTTTCCTGCCTCTGGCGTCTTTAGAATTGCACAAAGTTTATGAGCTTTCAACTTTCCCTCAAACATCTTTTATTGTCTCCACAGGAAACAGTAACAGTAACAGACTGGTGTGAATGCGTATACAGTCAATCATTTGTACTCTCTCATTTGTTTAACAACTAAGTTAAGAAGCGTCTGTTTTATACATTAAGTACACAGAGGAATCTGACATGCTGGGAGGCTATATCATGTTCAAACCAACAGGTTTTTGCAGCCACACTATCAGCCAAACATAGAAAGCAAACATCACATTGTACTACAGCAGTGTTTTGACTTAAGAAGCGATAATATTTGTCTATTTTACCACAGTTTGACTCTTGAATATTCTCATGGGCTTTAAGCATTTGTAAAAAATTTGTTTGTGCATAAAACATATTTATTTATTTTGACAGATTATCCACAGGCCTAATCAAATCAGTGAATGATTTTAGACATGATTTCCTTTGTAGATGTGGTGCTTCATGTGTTGTTTTTCCTGCGCCCCACCCCCCCGAAAACACTTGTGGGGCTGCTGTTTCACTTGACTCTGTCTTCATGGGATGGGCCGGGGGGAGTGTGGGGGGTGCGCGTGTATGGTGTACAGGTCTCACCCCAAAGCTATTTCCAGCACCCAAATAAGACTACACCAGTTAATCTAGATTCCTGCCGTGTGAATGAAATTCAAGAGTACATATCTAAACCCTAAATGTAAACTTATGTTATACAGACTCTGCTTTTTTGGAGAAGTCTACATTTCAAGTTCTTTTTTTTCTCTCATTTCCCTGTACTGCATTTGATCACAACAGACACCAAAATTCGGCTTGATTTTTATTCTTCCAGATGATGAGCAGCTGGAGTCAACACAACTGATCTGAGAAAACTTTCTTGGACTGAATAACAGCAAGTTTGTGCTCTAAAAAACAGTGAGAGAGGCTGAAAGAAGACAGTGATGGCAGGAGCTACATTGGTGTTGTTCACTCTGCTAGCGCTCCTGCCTTCGGGCGGCTCGCACAGCCTAGTTCGTGTCAATGCGGGGCTCCATGTGACAAGAGGTCGGTCTGTGTTTGTGACAGAGAGAGAGCTGCAGTTCAACATCGAAGGGTTTTCTGATGAATGTAAGGTAGAGGTCGTGCTCAATGAACCCATAACTCAAAGAGTTGGGAAGCTAACTCCTCAGGTAAGTGTCCTCAACCATCACACCGTACCATCATACCCCACTGTAGAAGAATCACAACTTCTAAATGGAAGCGGCTCGACTCTCCCAGGTGTTTGACTGCCAGTTCTTGCCTGATGAAGTGAAGTATGTTCATAATGGCAGTCCCTTGCTGGAAGAGGACACGGTCCTATTGAGAGTCTACAGGTGGGCCAAGACCATTATTCATCTGCTAGCATTTCTCAGCTCTTTTACACCATTGATATGGTTCAGACATACTGTGCTGTCCAATCGTACACAGCTGAAATAGTAATAAGAATGAATTGGGAGTGATGAAAAATTACTATAAAAATTTCACATTTAAATCATCCCCAAAGACAACTTTGAATTGTTATTCAAAATTTTCTTCCCATGTTTATAGGTTCACTGATACTGAGACATTTATAGAGACTCTAGTGCTACAGGTGAGGGTGGCGGAGCCCAGCAATGGCCTAATAGAATTTGGAGGTGTCCCACTCGTGGTTCCTGAGTTCTACGGCCTGTCCAATCCAATTAACAGTAGCGTCCTGACCTTCAAGACCCAACCTCACGTGGTCTGCACCGTACGTCTCCTTACTTTGGAGACCAACGTACCTATGCTGGGACAACTTGTCACCGAAGAACCCGCCCAGAAAGACCAGGCCACTGAACCTAATGCTGCACCAAGAACAGGTGCAGATGGTGATGCAATCAAAATAATTTCATAGAAGTACACTGTGAGAGTGCTGCAGATTACAATTTTTTAAAAAACTGGCTTACTGACATAGCTCTACCTCATTTTATATTTACCTCTTATTGTTCTTTATTATTATCTACTTACTACATTACTGATAATGATGTCCACATTGTTATCTAGTAAATGACAATAAAACTTGAAACCCCTTGAAACCCTAATGACTGAAGATTTGAGCTCACAGGTGGTGCCCGATTGGAGTTTGCAGATTCAGTAGTTGCCCAGTAATCCTTTTGCCCTGTTTTTTTTTATTTAGGCAGACAAACCAGAGTTTCCTGCCCTGGTAACAAGGCTTGTACTCAAAACACAAGGGAAGTGCATTTCTTGAAGATGAACTGCAATGAGTTCTTGACCTCAGATATGAAGTACCAGCATCTGAGTCCACCATCACCAGAGATTGACTATGTGCCAATCAGAGTGGAACTCAGGGACCAAACCTCTCGAGCCTTACTGGAGGTGAGATCAGATTCGCTGCTTAAAAGTGACTTCAAAATCAAAACATACACTGTTAAATGTACCTGGTTCTCTCATTTACTGCTTCTTTCTTCTCTTGGTTCTCTGGCAGTCAGAGAACATTTGGCTCCCAGTGCTGATCCATGGCGGCATGCAGAACCAGCCCCCTCATGCTTCCTTCATGTCCATGTTTATTCTGGAAGTGGATCAGTTCATCCTGACGCCGATGACCACAGCTGCTCTGGACGCTAAGGATGATGAGACTCCACAGGCCCAGCTGGTTTTCAATGTGACCAAGCCTCCAGCTGAGGGCTACATCACACATTTGGATGACCACACAAAGATGGCCTCCTCTTTCACTTGGCAAGACCTGCATGAGCTAAAGATTGCTTACCAGCCCCCAAACAACAGCCACACTGAAAGGAGGAACTATGAGGTATCTGACATCTACTTGTTGTGTTGTCTTTCAGCTAAGTTTAAACCATTATAAATGCCTTGAAAATGTATTTATTGTAGGAGAGTTCCTGGTTAATTCCTCTCTGTTTGTTTCTCAGGTTGAGTTTAAGGCCATTGATGGATCATTTGCGATGAGTCCTCCCATTATGGTTCACATTTCAATCCGCACTGCAGAGACTAATGCCCCACGCGTCTCCTGGAATTTGGGTACACACATTATCATTAAAGGCCACAGTAGTCTGACTTAGCTGACAGTTTAGGACTCATAAATAAAGAACTGAATAAGATTATCCCAAAATTAATATTTCCATACCTCTCATTTGATATAACTGTAAACTTTACATATGCTGGCAGAGAAATATAGTGCAAAATTGTAATATAACCCTCATTATCACACGTTTACAGGGTTGGATCTGTTGGAGGGTCAGTCCAGACCAATCACGTGGGAGGATCTACAGATTGTTGATAATGACAATATCAATGCGGTCACGCTAGTGGCCGTGGATGGTCCCCTACATGGGCGGCTGAGTGTCCGGGGTGAGGGGGCCGTATAATATCAGTAATTATCACAGTTGGCACCAATAATGACTATATTTTATCCACTGCAATGACATTCACAGTAGATGGAGTAGAGTATCTGTTACCTTGACAATTTCAACAGTGTTTCAGAGCAGTATATACCAAACACTGGCATCTGATATGAGAAAAGGAGGTGTCTATTGTCATATTCGTACCATCCTTGAAAAGTTCTTGTACCATTGTATAGATCAGCAGGGAGCTGGGCCCTCTCCCCTTTTCTTCCCCCATATGTTTACAATCCTTCTGACAAGTAAGCCACTTGAAAGGCATATGCAATGTGGCTTGCATGTGTTTGCTAATCAGGTGTAAAATGTGCCGCTGACACTTTGCCAGGGGCCTTTTCTCCCAAAGATGTCTTTGGAACTGCAGCGTCTGTCCTTCCACTCCAGCGGATGGAGAGATGACCTTTGTTTGCACAGCTCTTTGAATGAAGCAGATTGTAAAGACTTATGCTATTTCATGCAGCACTGCATCAAGGCCAGATGCACAAAACAGGCTGTGCTTTCAGCAGTGAGGGTCATGGGATTAGTTGACATGAAGACCTCAAATGGAGCACATCTTTGCCATTTTTGAGGAAGATTCATGGAATGGCTCTATGAAGTTAAATAAAAACCTTGTGAGGATTTTCTAATTGGATACTCAGTGGTTGGAGCCTTTGCATGTGGTCTCCCACAGAAGCTGTTGTAGATTGTTATTGTAATTCCCTTTTTGGAGAGGACCTCCAGTCTTATCAATCTGAGCATCAACTCATTGCTTCCCTCAGTATATTCCATAGCATTAGCAAACTAATGAACAACAGATACTGCTCAAACATCTACTCCCATTCGGCTCCAAACAAATTTTTAATTGCTGTTTATGTTTTTTACGAGTGGATATATGACCTCCCCCAGCAGACACAAAAAAAAACTGTTCCAAAAGTTTGGCTCCTCATCCCCCTAAAAAGCACCTGTTTGCTTACTTATGTATGGAAAATTCAGTTGAATTTAGGTTCTGGTCCAAAACAGCATGGTATCTCTGGAGGACTTTAAGATGGACTGGGAATTGCTCACCTGGACCTCCGACTCTGGGACTCTTACGCTGGGGAGAGTCAGTGGTGGGTTGGTCCAACGCCTTCAGCCAAATGGAAAGCTGCCTCTGCCTCTATACCCTGTCCTCTGAGTTGGGTGTCTGCACTGAACATGTTTTTCGTTTTTTTGGGCCTGTTGCCCATAGCCACCTTTGGGCCCAATTACTAAGTTGTTTCTCCATTGGACATGTAGCCGTTTCCCCTGATAAAGTTGCTAATTAGGTTTAGTGTGCGACCATTCATCACTCAATCTGTCTAGTGACCTTGCCCTTCTGTCTCTCTGGCAAGGAGGACCAGCCCATCCTCACTATGGGCAGCAGCCATTGCCTGGGAAGGACGCCATTTTTCTTTTCTTTTTTTTTTGTTTTGTTTTTAGCAATAGGGGAAAAGCCAGAGCCAGCGTGTGCCTTTAGGCTAAAACAAAACTTGTTATTTTCATGTTTGTTTCAAGCTAACAGAACCAAATCACAGGTGAAAATGCAGATGAAAAAGAAAATGAAATAATATAGGCCGGAGTCAGATTTAAGATCACTTTAGTACGCTTTGACCTGACACGCTTTTTTCTCAAAACTGTAAATAGTCAAATAGTTGCCAGACGGGAAAATATACAGGAGTGAAGATTTTGACTTGTGTTTCCAACACTCTCCAGGTGGGAAAGGCTTCATGTTCAAGGTGAAAGACCTACGGGAGGGTGTAGTAGTGTACCATCACTCTGACAGTGACACCACAAGGGACCACATTGTCTTCAGAATCACCGATGGTCGGCACAGCATCCGTCATAAGTTCCCCATTAACATTCTCCCAAAAGATGACACTCCACCTTTTCTGATAAATAATGTAGCCTTTGAGGTTCAGGAGGGAGGCTCTGTGCTAGTGGAGGAGTACATGCTTCTAGCTTCAGATCTGGACTCAAGTGATGAGTACATTCAGTACCAGCTTATCACATTCCCTAGAGCAGGGGAGCTAGTCAAGCAGACCTCTCCACACAAAGCAGGTCAGTAGCATGCCACTGTATCACTTACATGCCCCTACATACATGATATAAATTCCACTGACACTGTAAACTTGGTCCATGATGTAAGAGAAATGAATGCACTTGAGTAAAACAGCTGTGATGTTGCACAGGTCTGCCCGTGAAAAGCTTCTTGCAGAGGGACCTATTACAAGGTTTGATCTACTACAGACACTCAGGGGAAGAGGTGTTTGAGGACTCGTTTGACTTCATTCTTTCCGACAGCCATCAGCCTCCAAATCTTTCTGATAAACACGTGAGTTGTCCACATGTCCACAGTACCCATGACACAATGCAAATTAAGACATCATCAACTCTATTCCTGAAAGACAAGTCAATCAAACATTACTAAGAGGTATCTATTTTCTTAATGTTTGCTTCTTTTCATACCCATACTTTCTATCTAAACCAAATAATACTTTATTTCTGTGTCCCCTCCTAGACTGTGGTGATACATGTATTTCCAGTGAAGGATCAGCTGCCTGTAGAGATGCCTGGCACCATTCGTTCCATCACAGTAAAAGAGACAGAGGTCATCCACCTCACCCAAAGCCACCTTCACTTCAAGGACGCAGAACACCCAGACACAGATCTCTTGTACTTCATCACTCAGCCCTGCTTCAGTCCAACCAACACTGGGTACAGGTCATAGTCACTATTCTCTAACGCTAATATTGCAACAAGCCTTTTATATGTTTTTCTGTTTCAGTAATAGTATTGAGAGATTTTGTGTGTCTGTTTGTACACTGTTAACCTGTTAACCACACTGTGAACTTTTACAGTCTACCAGATGCAGGCAGGCTATTCTACACAGACAGCACAAACTCCATGAAAAAAGATGCCATGGTCCCTGTCTTAAAGTCCTTCACTCAGGTATGAAACTACAATGGTCCTCTGTCTTTCTCAAGTCTCACTGCCTTCACTGGTATGCATCTATTGGTTGAGTTTACACCAAAACAGCAAATATAGCTTCTTTCCCTCATGTTTCCATCAGCATGCTGTCAATCACCTCAAAGTTGGCTACATGCCCCCCATTGAGGACATTGGTCTGGAGCCCCTCTTTGTGCAGTTTGTCTTTTCTGTGAGTGACCAGGAGGGCGGCACACTCACTGGGCTTATCTTCAACATCACTGTCACACCAGTGGACAACCAGGCCCCAGAGGTGTGTGGTTACCCATGTTCCTGAGTTTAAAAACCAAAATGTTGCTTTTGATGAATTGTAAGTAAATCTTGAAAAAACCCTAAAAGGTTTGTAGAAAATTGCAGCAACGCCCAACTTGAATATGGTTCTGACACTTTGGTCTAAACTGTCTAAGTTGTCTAAATAATGTGTAAGCAATAAGCTAAAAAGATATAAGCTTTTTGTAATCATATGTGACACCCTAATCTGGTGCATTAATTACAATCCTCATTTTTCAGATGTTCACTAATCTTTTGAGAGTGGAGGAGGGTGGGGGTGCTTTCCTAACAGAGGAGCACCTGTTGGTGCGGGACACAGACACTCCAGAGGGTCAGCTCAGGGTACGGGTGCAGTCTCAGCCCCGACGTGGCAGACTGGAGCTGCAGGGTGCCGTGCTAATGGAAGGGGACAGCTTCACTCTTCTGGACCTGAGAGCACTGAGAGTCAGGTGAAAAAAATGTGAAGCTGCCCTGCGCCAGTTTAGAAATGACATTAAGTAAAGTTGAAATAAATTAAACAGAATTTAAACTTCAAAATGAATTTAACTGCCAGGATTTCAGCTCATGTAAACTAAATTAAAGAAGTGTGTGTAGGTGATCATACTTATTATCTAAAAATGTTGATGTCACAATCAGTGATCTGTCAAAAATTACATGAACATATGACACAATTTCTATGTATAAACATTATCATTGTGCTTCTGGTGTCAGGTACATCCATGATGACTCTGAGACAATAAAGGACAGCATTAGTCTCATTATCACTGATGGAATCAACTCTGCTCAAGGGGAACTGTTAGTGCAGGTAACTTTTCTGGGACTGGGGTTAGCAATGGTTCTGACAAGAAGAAACATCCGTTATAAATACACAGAAGAGAAAATCTAAATTTTGTTATGTTAATTTTATCTTCAAACTCTATTGTTCAAATGCATCGTTTAATGCAGGTTTGATTTGCTGTGTTGAAGACTTTATTTGTGTTGCTCCTTTTAGATTCTCCCTGTTAACGATGAACCTCCCCAGCTGCAGACAGGACTGAGGGGAGCGCTGTCATGTGAAGAGGGAGGTCGTGTGCAGGTCACTGCTGAGTATCTGTTCGCCACAGATGCTGACAGTGACGACACTCGACTAACGTATATGCTCGCCAGAACTCCTGCGCAAGGGGAGCTGCAGCGTGGTGGAGTCACTGTGGACAAATTCTCTCAGTTAGATGTCCTTCAAGGGCTAATCTTCTACGTTCACACAGGTTAGAGGAGAGGCAATGATCTATTCTTTATTGTGCCATGGAGAGGGACTTAATTGATTAAGATTTCTGACAGTGACTGATGTTATTTGACTGCTTAATTGCTGTATTTCTGGTTCTAGGTGGTGAGATTGGACCAAATCCCATTTCAGACTCGGTCACTCTCATTGTGTCGGATGGAGAAGCTGGAATGACGGATGGCTGTTGCCAAGAAGATGCGCTGCCCCCTCCTGTACCTCTGCATGGCACACTTCCTGTTTATGACCTTAATGTCACTGTGCTTCCCATCAATAACAAAGCCCCGATCATAACTATAGGTACGTATCCACATCTGTTTGATAAAATAAAGGGTTTACTGCACAAGGGATTGAATGGAAAATGGTGCCATCCATTATCATTGCTTTCTAAAGGAGGACCATAAGGATTTAAGATGACACGCCACCATCACAACTTAACTGCTGACAAAGATTGGCTAATGTGCATTGAACTCATCTGAGTAACCCTTAATCCCTTTAATTCAAGTAATTCTGTGGCCAATCCAGAAATATAATTTCTCTGCTTATTCTCCTGCTTTGAAGTGGGACAGTCTGTAGCAGGTGCAGGCCTGGAGCATAGTGAGGGAATCACTTAATCAGTGGCTTACACATGCAGCGCTGGGAGTGTCAGCGGTGCAAACATTACATCTCTAAACACACACACATTCCAAGACAGGAGTGCGGGAAAGACACTCTCGCAAGAGACGCGGCCAAGACAAGGATTTAAACATAAAACCCTATTCTGAACATAAACTTTGCCGTTATCTTTGGAGAACAGTGACCGCAGGGAGATAATGGGAGGGTAGGGGTGTTGGGCGTGCGTAGTAACTTGATGTCAACGGGACATCAGCAGGAAATCCCACTGTGCGTGTCATTGTCAGTGTGAGCAGAGAGGACGTACACAGCTGGCTGAGATTATGAAGCAGAGAGCGTGGATAGCAGAACGTAAAGAGCAGAAGCGCAACCCCCCGAGAGCAAATGGACAATAAGGAGGCAGAGAAGACAATAGGAAGTCTCTCGTATAGAATAGACAACACACAAGACCTCCTCCTTGTTCCCTGCCAAGATTTACTCCTCCCATACGATCTGAACGATAATCTCCTAATTCCGTAATCCCTGGCGAGCAAGGCAGGTAATTCTCCAACGTAGCACGTCAGTTCTGGGCTAGTTTGTGAGGAAATGTAGTTGTTTAATTAATTTGCATTGAATAAAGACAGTCTGGCATAAGAGCATTAAGCAAACGAAACAAGAGGAATCCGGCTTTTCCTCTTCTCTTGCGCCGGCTGATGGTTTTATCACCTCCATCCCAGACTGCTGGTCATTAATTTTCCCCTCTTGTTGTAAAGCTCAATCCAAACCACAACCCCATCAGTGCCCATTTGCCATTCATTATTTATCAGTGCAGTAAATGGGAGCAGATGCCAGTAAGCATGGACATGATGGCTTTATCAGCACCCAGGTGGCAGTGGGCTGGCCGAGAGCCGAGAGAGACTGGAGTTAGGGAGGGAGTGTGGCGGGAGGGGAGTGCCATAGCAGGGTATAGGAATGGGAACAGAGAGAGAGGGAGAGAACAAGAACGGAAACGGCATTGTAGGCAATATTAAGGCAGAGATGTGATTAGTAGATTGATGGATGATTCTAGGAGGACAAATCCCAGTGTAATTAAAAAAAAAAAAAAAACACTCTTCCATCTTCATTGTAGTGGGCTGAGTTAAAACAATGTCACTTTTTGGAATTTACAACAAATTCTCTCAATGAACTGTTATTATACATGAAGCATGTTTGTACTCTGCCTGTCCCTGTTACAGGAGATGTATTTGCAGTGGAAGAGGGATCCACTGCCTGTTTGTGTGGTGGTGTACTAGGTGCATCTGACCCAGACACTGACCCAGAGCATCTTCTCTTCCACCTTGAAACACCACCTCAGTATGGATTTCTGGAGAACACCTTACCCTCACCAGGGTTTGAGAAGAGCAATGCTGGACTACGTGTTGGTTTGTGATAGATTTATTGCCTTGTATACATTTGTTTTCGAGTAACCATCGCTGGATGTTCTCTCTTAGCTTCCACTAAGTGATGTTCGTTTGAATGCAGTGTCTTTCAGCCAGCTTCATCTCAGCTCTGGTTTCATCAACTACGTCCAGGCAAAGCACCAAGGTGTGGAACCCACTGCCGATCATTTCATAGTTAGTGTCAGTGATGGGATTCAGAGGTCAGCCCCGGTGCCTTTTTACATCATCATCAATCCAACCAATGATGAGATACCAAAACTGCAGCTCAACAACTTCACAGTAGGTGAAACACACACCCAGAGTCTCTGTCCAGAGTCATTTTTCTTTCTTCTCAGTTCTCTTATTCAATTTTCAATTTTGTTCTCTGTGTCCCACTTCTTATCTCAATAGGTGACAGAGGGAGGAATGCTAGACCTGAATCCAGCTATACTGGATGCTCTAGATCTAGATGTTCCACAAGACACCCTTACCATCACGATCCTGGTTCCCCCAGACCATGGAAACCTGCTGAGTGGAATCAAAGGGTTCCAAATGAGCCACTATAAAGACATGGGCCTTGAGATCCTGCATCACAGTATGCCAGTGCAGTCTTTCACCCTGCAGGAGCTACAGCAAGGTCGGGCTGAAACTCTGAAACATAGCCTCCCCTTTCAGGGTCATGAGCAAATCATTTTGTCTTCCTTTGATTTGAATGTGTTTTGTTTTCTGAGGCATGGCTCTTTTCTTTTCTGGCTGAAGAGGGGTGGTGTTATAGCATGTAATGTACCATCACAAGGCCGCCAAGCTCCCTGTGCCTTCCAGAGGGCACTGGTTTGTCATCATCTGGGTCCAGGCTTGCTGAACAGATGTTGGAGACAGAGGTCATGGAGTGCCTGTGGTGCTTCTGCCTCATCTGCAAAGTCCTTCCAACTGCTCTATGCACAATTACCTCACAGTCACTATGCACGGAGCATTCACTGAAAGCGCAGCCCACCTTGTTAGCAAGTGTTTTAGATTCAGGGATGCAAAGCTGCAAACAGCTCATTAGCAAAGTGTGACCATTTCCTAGGTGTTTCTTTCTCCCTTGATATAAGAGAACTGTGTACTGGAGATCAAAAAAGTGACTGTGTGTAATGTGGAAGATCTTCTCAAAGAGACAATATGGTGACTGTAAGCTTTACGCTCTCTTAAGATCCCATGTTCCTTTGCTTTCACATTCCTTGACTATTTTCCTCTTGTCTTGGTTAGCAGGAATGAAGATCACGTACATGCATGATGACACGGAAACCCTTAAGGACGCTTTCACCATGCAGCTGACAGATGGCAAGCACACAGTCCAGGGGACGGTGTGTGTCCGCATCCTACCAGTCAATGATGAAAAGCCACTGCTGCTAAAGTAAGGACGCCCTGGGATAAATTCCAAGCCAAAAAGGCAGACAGAAAGAGGGACGGGAGGGGTCTGTGGCGGAAAGCGGGGTTGGGACAGAAGGGGGGGGGGGTGGGCTCGGGGGTCAACACAACCTGTACTGCACATGTGGCATGGGGAATCTGTGTCCCCTCGAATGAGCGACTCGGAATTAAGTTACATCCTTGAGTAAATCGCGTTGCTTTATTCCACCCTTTCCCCTTAGATCAGAGAGGGTTTTTTTTTTTTTTTTAAATTTGGTGTGTTGGCAGAGGGTGCTCGTGTAAACTCCACCGCAGCAGAAATAATGTGGCTTTTTGGCAGATGCTTGCTTCCTTGTTGCAATGTCCTTATGGATCGTGATGACAGGCTGGTCCCACTTGCCTTTGTTCTTTCTAAAGCAGCCTGCTGGAGCACATTTATGTATTTATTTATTTAGTTAGGATTCATTGGAGTGTGCACTTGTGGCATTGGCGCCTCCAGTGTGTTCACTATCTCACTTTGTCTCTGCCTTTCTGCTCAGGAATGCAGGTGTGGAGGTGGAAGCAATGGAGAGGAGAGTCATCTCCAGTGTGGTGCTGCAGGCAGAAGATTTGGATACCCCTAACAGCCAACTCTACTACATCCTTAATGCTGGCCCAAAGTTTGGTCAGCTACAATTAAAGGTTAGCACAACACAGGGGCGCCGCTAGACATTTTGGGCCCTATGAGAGAATATAATATTGGGTCCCCCAAACCTTAATAGTGTTATTAATAGTGTTCTGTGAGGGTCCCCTGTCAGTGCTGGGCCCTTGGAATCATCCTAACTCCACCCCCCCCCCCCCCCCCCCCCTCACCCACCCCCCTTATGGCGCCCCTGGCTCAACACCTCGCACATGGTGACACAAAGGGCAACCTAAGCCTGATTTTACATCAGAGGAATGTAATCCAATATCAACACACCAATATTTTTTGTAGTCTCTGGCAGTAATTGAAAAAGAAGTTGTGATGTCTGTTCTTTGTGCAGGCAGAAAATAGATGGATAAACTTGGGTCCAGGTCAGAACTTCACTCAAGAAGATGTGGAGATGAACCGCTTGTGGTACCATCATACCACACTCACTGGGTTCAAAGGTCATGATAGATTTCACTTCTTCCTAAGCGATGGGGACAACCAGACTCCTTCACAAAGTTTCTTCATCTCTGTACGCACTGTTCAAAAGGGTGAGGACAATCACATGACACAAAATACAACTTTAACATCTAAAAACAGTTTTTTAAGAGAAGAAAAAAAAACAATTTCCTACAGGAGCAAGGTCTTGCATATCTTGTGTAATATGGTCGATACTTTGACATTCCCATTTCATACTCACACCAAGCCAAAGATCTTTCATCACTGGTTTGAGTCAAGTAACAAAGATACCCTCCAACAACACCAGTATTCTACCCTCATGGCAAGGTATCTTTGCTGCCATACACAAGAGCTAAAATGGGTTTTATTAGCAGCATAGTTTGTTGAAATGAATTAATTAAATGTTGCTGCATCAAACAACAGGTGGTGTTTGTTGTTGCCACCAATGACAGATTGAAAGGAAACCAGCATTTGGTTTTTAAAAGCTACAGAGAGCTTTTTAGCTATCCTTGCTCAGTCACAACAAAAGGATAAAGTCCTCCATTCCAGCTTATAGAGCAGAACAATACCCTTACAGAACAATATAGTCCTGACACTTTCTCTCCATCCTCTTTTGCAAGCTCATGTTCAAACCATTTTTTTTTGACACAACGTAATTTACAGAGTAAGAACCAAAAAGAAATCAGCTAATGTCAGCCTGCTGATGATCATTAGTTTGTGACTTGGCACAACACTGAAAGACACATCGCCCCTGTGTTGAAAATTTATGGAGTGATAAAGGTGTCTTACTAGATTTCAAAATGTAAATTACAAAATGCATTGGTGGATATTAGTCTGCTGATATAGTTTATAAAATGAACCCATATGTTAACAATGGTAAGCCTCCCCTTTAAGTATCATGGCATATCCTAACAAGCTGTCATTCTGATTATACTGTTATACTGATCTGAGGACTGGGCACTTCACATGTAATACTTCAACTCCAAAGCAACGGTTCTGTTCCTCCATCAATTAAGTAATAAAGAAAGCAACTTTGACAGATTGTATCTGTCCATGTATAATTCAAAATTCATAATTTCCGTCTGGCCAAGTTGGCTTTGCCAGTTGGGTGAACATAGGAGCGTGGCAGCCATTTTGGTCCTCTTGGCTCTACGCTGTGCACTCCTTGAGGAACAGAAGTGAGAACATTCAGGCTCCCATGAAGAGCCATCTCCAAGCACCCAAAATGAATAATTAAAAGGGCCCAGAAATGAACAGCTGCAGTTGCTCATCAAGCCCTCACTCTGTCAGAACAACCTCAGAAAACAAAACAAACACTTTTCCTATTTTGTTATTACTTGACATTGCAGATTAGTGGTTTCTGACACACCACTTTGCACAAACAAATATTGTCACCTATAAGAAACATTTCATATTCCTGAAGCTGCTGTGTATAATGTTTTATGTCTGTTTACCTGCATGATGGTTTACCTTTACTGAATTATATGTTTTGCTTTCATTTGGATGAGCTTTGATTAGTTAACCTATAAATCTATAATGAACCCATACTGACCATCATGTCATGACATCAAGTTATGTTTGACATCATTCAGGCGACATCACCCTCATCATTAAACCGGTGACACTAATGGAGGGAGATCGGATCATCTTGTCAACAGACATTCTGATGGCTACAGACAGTGGAAGCCAATCAGAGGAGCTGGTTTACACAGTGTCAGTGCCTCCGAAGCACGGACACCTGCATGCTGTCCAGTACCCTGGCATACCCTTATTCACCTTCACCCAAATGGACGTGGCAGCCCATCGGGTATGCTACACCCATGACAACAGTCGCTTTGCAGACCAAGACTCCTTCAGGTTAGCCCGCTGAGATACTTTGCGTTTTAAATGTGTCCTCCAGTTGTAATATTTTTGGGAGTTCCTTTTACTGTTGGCGTAAAATCAAATTACAGTTTAACACACAGAATCATGCCATGCACACAGGAAATAAACTATGTCACTGTGCGAGACATTAAAACTATGTGATAATTTAACTGCTCTTCTCATATTTGCATCACAGTTGGATAGTTTATTAATTTTGCCGTGCACAAATTTGAAGGTGATTAATTATTCCAACCAAATTCCTTTTATAGCACTTCACACATATTTCAGTGGGGGATCCGAGAGCAGACGAGAGAGAGGAGAGTGAGATTCAAAAAATAGAGGAGCAAGTTTTTTTGTTTTTTTTTAAATCATGTTTATGTGCTTTTCCTGCCAATTTGGCAAGAGTCTGCATTCAGTGTAGGCGTATGGCTGACCTGTCCTCCTGTATCTGCAATGGGGTTTGTCACCCAAAACCCTGGCACTGTTTCACCTCGGGGTCAGCTGGGAGCAGACAAGCCTTGCTCAGCCAATCCTGATGAGAGAGTGAGGGGACTTCTTCAGTGAAAGTGTGCAGCATCTCTTCCCTCTGCCAAAGTGGACAGTCAGAACAGCATGTGGCCATACGCTGGCCAACGTGGCCCCCGTCAGCCCACAAGAGCGCAAACCGAGCTGATCAGCCATTTTGTCGTACTCCCCTGCCCCTACAGTCATCATCAAAACCAGATCTGCAAAATTCAATCACATCAACACCTCACGCAGTGGAGTGAAGCAGATTCAGTCTTCGATTCAGAGCTGTAGCTGTGCTTAAATTAGGCTTTTTTTTTTTCATCTTTTGATGGGGCGCGTATCTGTTCAGCATTAGCAAAGAAACTGGTCCGTGGCAGCAGACCCCCAGATTTGTCGGCCACCTGAGCAAACACCTGTGTGTCAAATTCTGGCCAACAGCAGCAGCCCGAGCCCGGAGACAGGCAGAAGGAGATGCCTTTCTCCCTCTGTGCCCACTATGACAGCAGATGATGAATGGGCATTATTAAGGAAGTAATAACTCTGCCTGGCATTGCTTACATGGCTATGAGAGACGCGGTCTTCAGCCTGGAATCCCTGAGCACAATTACCAAGCAAATATGGGACAATAGCAGCGCCAGATGTTGCACCAGTTTGGCTTGTGAAAAGGGGACCAGCATCATGAGGGTAGTGTGAGGTGGCAATCATTTTGTTTGCCGGGGCTGGCTGTCATCAGCTGTAGAGCTGCAGGACTCTGCTATGGGGCAGATTGGCTTGGCAGTGGTCTAAAATCAGAACTTAGTTCGCTTCATTCGTTTACCCCCCCCCTGCCCTATCTGTCTCCCCTTTCTGCTCCAGTGCATTGTCACTGGCACATGTTGGGTTGGGGAAACATATCTGAACACAGTTCCCATGAACCTCTGAAATGTTAAAAGAGTTGAACAAAAATTTAGTTTAACCTCATAATACAGACAAAATGTGCAATATGACCACAAGCTCTGTATACCTGGGTAAGTATTCAAATGTGTTTCTATAGACCAGGCTTATGGAGCTGAAAACGGTTGATGGATGTGTACTGTTCTCAAAACACAGTTAGAAAAAAAAAAACAAAAACAAAAACAAAGTCCACAGCTTTAAATCTAAAATGCGTTTCATTCCCTCATACAGCTTTGTCATTACCAATGGCGTCACCTCAAGGAGTGGTACCCTTGTGTTCACTGTGGAACGAAGCGATCGTATCCCACCCACCCTGAACAACAACAAAGGTCTTCAGCTCGCGGAAGGCGCGGCGAAACCCATCTCTCCAGAACAACTGGAGCTGACCGATCCTGACACAGCAGCAGAAAACCTCACCTACATCATCGTTCAGCCTCCACAGTATGGCAGGCTTCTCCTGAAAGGATTCCCCCTCGCCTCTTCTCAGTTCAAACAATCAGACGTCAACAACATGGATCTGGCTTACCAGCATCAGGGTGGACCGGCCCAAATCGACCGGTTCACCTTCCTGGCCTCAGACGGGACCAACAAAGGTTTTCTAGAATATGGGCAGCTGAAAGAGGAAGCAGTGGCCTTCACAATTCAGGTGAGGTGCTGGTCTGATAATAACTCCCGACAAAGATTAGGATAAATAAGTAATAATCATAACTAGGACGAATAACTTCATATCTATTCACTCAGAGCACATGAATATTATGCATTTTTTTTGACAGCCCACGACAAATACATTTTCTTTGTCCATTTCACAAACTTACCAAACAGTATTTCTAATCAGATTAAAACAATTTCTTTTGAACAGACGACAGACACCACTTCATAATCTCCAAGACCAGTTTAATGCCCGGTAGTTAGACAGTAGCATTACACTGTACATTATCCGCTTAATAAGAGAGAACATGCAATGACATACAGAGGGAAGGGGTTAACAAAGACGTCCCAGCTGCATTGCATGTTAAACAGAGAGGCATGCTGGCCAGGTGGACGGCCATGGTGTGCCTTCTACTGTTTTTATGCTGCCCGTCTCCTGTGGCCTGCCACTCGTTCTAAAATTCTGTTAAGTGGCCAACGAAGCAGCTAACGTGCTGGCCCGCGCAGTTAGCCCTGGGCCTCTGAGATGAGCCTGAGAGGCGGGGAACCTCCTCCGCTGGCACAGGTGAGCTGCTGGGCCCAAGGCAGGAAACTTTCTTTTTTTTTTTTTTCTAGCCCTGAGGGAATCTGCTCTCCACCACTTGGCTAGAGTTGAGTTGTGCTAACGTGAGCCAAAAAAAAAAAAAAAAAGGGGGACATGCATGTCTTAATGCTCAACCTTGTCCGACCCTTGGGGAAGCACGTTGCATTCGAAATGATCATAAATAATATCTAAAACCTTCCTGCACACACAGAAGTGACCGAAGAGTAAACAAAACAGAGAAAAAAAAGGTAGGCGCATGGTTAACTGGTCATTATAAGCAGGTGATCAAGGATTTTAAACTGTTTTCTGGGTTATGGCAGCAGATAAAACAGTGTGATGCAGGGTGAATAATATCCAGTCATATAACTAACTTGTACTGTGTTAATCATTACAAAATTATGTTAATTCATTATCTGTTTCATAGGCCGGATACCTAATTTGTGGTCCCAATTTTGTTCAAGCAGCTAAGAGGTTTAGTCTGAAACATCACCATCAACATCATAACATCATGTAATGTCTTCCATGACTGCTCTGAAATGCATGGCTCCAACATTTGACTGTAGAGTATTTAGGGTTTTTTTAATGATGACTGTACTGGTTTACTTATGCTCTTTGCATTAGGAAAGGCATTTCAGCAATGAAAAGTCCATCTCAACCATGCGGCATGCCAACTTTTGCAAGATTAGACATAATGATGGCGCCCTCTTGTGGTTTTTAAAAGTCATTGCCACTTAGTGAACAGATCTCATGCAGGATGTATTAAGGTAAAGCAAATGTGTATCCACAGATAGAACACCTAGACAAAACACCTCCCAGCCTCGTGACTAAAAGGACCCCAAGCACAGTGGAAAATCTACAGGATGGCAAGCAGGGCATCTACATCACCTCCAAAGATCTGCAAGCCTCTGATCCAGACAGCCCTCATCAGGAACTGGAATTCTCTATCACACGACCACCACACTTTGGACACCTTGAGAACGCTTTGACAGGCAGGTCTATTCATAATTAAAATGAAAAAAAAAAATAGCTAGTGTCATATATGCTGATGAGGTCATGTTGTAACATGTTTGGTCTGGTTGTCATAGGTGGATATATTAAAGGGCGATTCACCCAGAGAGATCTGGACCAGCGTGCAGTGCGTTATGTCATACCATCAGACATAGAGGTGACTGCGGACAGCTTTGAGTTCCGTGTCATAGATCCAGCAGGAAATACCATGCTGCCTGAGACGTAAGTTATCCACTCTGTGTAACTGTGCAAAATTCTACAAGATTTTACTATTAAGTGGCATCTCTGATGTCACTAACCCACATCCAAACAATGCAGGCATAGACTTAATTTTTGTTTGTCTGAGTGTGATGAGAAAAACGATAGTTTTTCAAAACTATTGTAACCTATCCCGATTACCTTCTGCAGATTGGAGCTGACGTGGTCTCGAGTGGAGCTGGCAGTTTCGTGTTATCGTGTTTGTGAGAATTCGGGAACACTACCTCTGCAAGTACAGCGCAGTGGAAACAGCATAGATCCAGCCTATATTGGCATAGAGGTAAAATGGCTGATCCACACAAAAGTGTGGTCTAGGCGAAGTTAGCTTCATGTTCTAGATAATGTAAATATAGTGACTGCACCTGTTTTGTAAAGCAGTGTCCTTCTCTTTCTCTGTTTAAGGTGGAAGAGGGAACAGCCAAAGTGGGGAAAGATTTCACTCACAGTTCTGCTAACCTCATTCAGTTTGATCCAGGTGTGTATTACAATCCCACAGACAATAAATAAAGTAAAGTAATATGTACTCATGTAATTGCTCAAGATTTTGATCTGTTTTGTAATTGTGCAGAACTCACTCACTCATTCACACTCTGTCCTCTTAGGTGTTAATGTTAAAGTTTGGAATATTTACCTGAAAGATGATGGATTGGAGGAGAACCATGAGAAGTTTGAGGTGGTTCTGAGAGCCCAGAAGAATGCTGTCCTAGGCCAAAGGAACAGAGCAACTGTGGAGATTGTGGATCCCAGAGGAGGTACATTATAGAGGACCTGGCTGATATTCAGGTGCTAGAAGCATTACTACACTTTCATTGTCTTAAAATATAAAGTTTTCCTCCACCAGGCAGATGTGATCCAGATGACCTGAGAGTTGAAGAAGATGAGTTGTATCCTCCTGCACTAAACCCTCCAATTGTCCATAGACCAGACACATGGTCAGAGAATGAACCAACCCCAGACCCACGCAGTGAGATATGGGACAATGTACCTCGCAGAGGAGATGTCCCACACTTCTTAGAATACACCGAGGGAGAAATTCAGGACCAGGGAGTCCAGAGCCAAAGCAGGAGATGGCTGAAAGTCCTTGGCAACAACAGACATAGAGTGTGTCAGATATCCTTCCATAAGATGATCAAATCTTTGTCTGGATGCACATGCCTGTTTAGAAAATAAATCATCAGTCTGAAGGAATGTTTTGTCTATCGCGTTTTCAGGTTCATCTGTCAGATGTTGAGAGAAGGAATGAAGAGAGAGTGTGGACAGTAAGTTTTTTTTAAAACCATAACTGTAGACGATGACAATAATTTTACAGAAAAATAGAACAAACATTGGACATAGAAGGGTACAGGAAACAAGAAACTAACCTGAACGACTGAAATTTACTGAATCTTAGAGCCATTGTTTATGAACTCCTCTCATGCATTTCAGTTTGGACACGTTGGACTGCAAAGGGCTTTCTATTACAAGACATGATATGACTTTTTAATTCTTTTTTGAGCTTCATGGACTGATCCCCTTGAGGCTGGAGGAGGACAGATCACTGAACCTAGGCCCAGTTCCTCGTGCCCACTCCGAACTGGAGATCACTCCAATCTGGACCTGGTCCGGCCACACCAGTGAGGACACAGAAGGAGAGACTCCACAGAGAGATTCACCACCACATGTTACTGGACCTGCCATGCACCAGCACAGAGTCAGTTACCTGTAACCACTGAAAGCTGTGGTTTAACTATACCTGATGTTTTTAATCTGCGTAAAGTATTTCAAGCCATTCCATGTATTTGTTCTGTTCCACAACATCATTAAAATAATCACGGCTGCATGATTACTCGCCAATTGAAATCAGGTTTGCTGGGTCTGTAAACCGGAGAAGGGTAACAGAATGATTCTCGGTACATAAGGTCTGGATTGGGAACCTCTGATGAATTACACCGTCAAGTGACAAAATGTGATTATCTATACATAAACAAAATATCTCATGGTCAGTGTATTCAGATGTATTTTCTTCTTTCTCCATAGTCTGGTAAGGCTACCAGTATTGGCTGTTCGCGTGGCTGGACTCATTATCGCAGAAACTGCTACATCTTGGGCCCTGGCACTGCCAGTTGGAGCAGTGCACAATATGCTTGCACACTGCTGTAGGTTAAAACACATAAGTCTAACACATTATAAACTTTACATCAATACTATATACACCTGAATATTCCATGAAAGCAGAATACAATGCATTTGACTGTGAATGTTACTTTTGAAATTAATCAGCAGATGTCCATATAACTTTTCATCCCAATTTAGGTTTGATGGGCATTTGGTGAGTGTTCATTCAAAGTCAGACATGAAATGGATGTGGAAGTTTGCAGGAAAGCAGCCTTTCTGGATCGGTAGGCACACAAACATAGTATATCAAAAGTAGTGGGTTAATGACAAATCTTTATGGTAATGACCAGAGTGGCCCTCAACATGGCACCTTTGAACCACAACAGGCTTTACACACTATCTTTCGAATGACAGACTCCTGTATTTCAACAAATCATTAAGTCACTGCTATTATCTGATTGGTCAGTCTCCTTACCTGAAGACTCGTATCTCACCTGTGGAAACAGAAAACAGCTGTGCTACATTTTAGAGAGCTGAAACACAAGTAGTCAGTCTTGGAGCAAGGACCAATCAGCCACCATAAAGAACTGAATGTTTCCTTAAAACATCAGTCTTTCTGTTTAGTGTATTTTATAAATCCTATTTTAACTCCAAATGTGTTCACTAACATATAATCAAGTAATACCCTAGGACTAATTTTACTAGTTTCTTTACAGTCTAATTTGGTTGCTTGATTTTGGTTTGCTTGCAGGACTAACTGGCTCCCCAGAACAATGGGCCTGGACTGATGGTACCTCACTGACCTTCTTCAAACTGAGGATAGATGGAGCCTCAGGACAACAGACAGATGTTGGTTCCCCTCACAGCTGTGTTTTAGCCCAGAGCCAAAAACGATGGACACCAAAAAACTGCACTGAAGGATCAGAGCACAGATATATCTGTTCAGCTCCAGCTCAGACCAATTAAACAACACATTTAATTTATGCATTACAGTACAGCCAACAGTAGTGGTGTACAGTTATGAGGTAGACCAGTCTCCAAATTCCCAGTGACATACTTGTCGAAATTGTATTAAATGTAAAAGTATATAAAAGTAAAATTCCAATAAAATCGAATGACATCCATAAAGTTTTATATGTGTGTGCAACGTTTTTTTTAAGCCGTGGATTGTTATACTGATATTGCTGGCATATCTGTGACCTGGGAGTTCTGCATATCGTAAACTCCACGTCTTTCTAAAGGACTTTGTTGAAAGTCTCGGACATGCGCTATGCTACGGTCCTGACCGACAGGAACCCATGTTTCCGGAAGTTACCCGGAACGCTATTCATGTGCGACGGGGAAGGAGAAAAGATGGCGGCGGCCATGGTACAAATGTCTTGTTTGTACCGCGGGATGTTAGCGGTCAGAGCTACTGGGATTCGACCGCTAATTCCGGGTCTTGCGCCATTGCAGTTTAGGGCTTTTTCCATGAAGAAAGAGCCAGAGTTAGAGGATAATCCATATTATAGTAAATATGAAGAAAAGATAAAGCAGCTACGGAGGTGAGTTAGCTCACGATGGTGATTACGTAGCTCCTTGGTTTTTGCTGCACAGTCAAATAGACAGTCTCTTACGCGTGTGAGTTTATAGGTTATGTCAGTTGCATTTATTTCATTACCTTTACTTAACTGTGTGTTCCATCTGTTCACCAAACTGAAGGAATATTGTGATTTGTTTATTTTTAAGCTGTGCCGTATACTAAGTTGTCTCCGCACTTAATGAGCGAGCTTAGTATGTTTATGTCAGATCATGGTGTATTTTAACTTGCCACTCATTCCGACATCTGCAGAGCGAAGCCGCAGGAATACAATGCTAGACTGGAAAAGCGCAGTGAAGTGAAGAGGGAACCCCTGGGACAATCCAAACAAGCAGAATTTATCAAACTTATGGAGCAGGAGGTAGCACATAGCTCTGTTTATAGACTGTAATCGGGGCTGTATTGGTTGGAGTATGTATGGCTTAAGAGAGATCTTATCTGCCACTGTCAAATTCTTTTTTTTTTTCTTTTTTTTTTACCCAAGTTACCCTGTGCTCCAACTCAGCAAATGTTCTCTTACTCATGTCTTTATTATATGCACTGCCATTTGATGTTTGATTATTTGTATTTTTTGGGACAGCTTGAACAGCGAGACAAAGCAGGTCCTGCTGGTTTCACTAAAAATAAGGTAGTTATTACACTGAACTTCAGCTGCAGACTGCCATAGTGTATTATCCACTCACATACGCAGCATCAGTGTGACTGACGTTTTCCCATGTCCCATTTTTCACTTTCTGAAGACTCTTGGATCGATTCTAAACCTGGACATGGTGAAGGATAAGTCGGGTGTAGAAATAGGAGAGGTGAGGAACACGTTTTTAAATGTTGTTTTCACTTTCCACAGTATACATGACTTGCAGTTTCTGGTAACATATTACAGGATTTAAGTTTTGGGGGGTTTTTTTTGGTTTGGGCCAACATCTATGACCATCTAACAAGATTTGTTACAACATCTAAACGCGTTGTTCTCGTTGCAGCTTTGGATGCAGTATTTTTCAACAAAGGACACAATTAGTGCAGTCATACCAGTAAGTGCTTGTTTTTTTTGTTTGTTTTTTGTGATTGTCGTGCAGTTTTGTCAAAAGCGCCCTAATTATAATTAATTAGCTTTTATTATTGATACTTATTTTATTGATAATTATTTTGATAAATAAAAAACATCCAGTTTCCACTATGCTAGCACCAATTGCATATTGAATTGAATTCCAAAAATTGAGTTTATGGAACTATGAAATCTCTTGTTCTTGTTTATTTAGCTGTCTGATCAAAACAGAAGTTGAATGAGAACA
Source organism: Chanos chanos (assembly GCF_902362185.1). Classification (NCBI taxonomy): domain Eukaryota; kingdom Metazoa; phylum Chordata; class Actinopteri; order Gonorynchiformes; family Chanidae; genus Chanos; species Chanos chanos. The sequence goes on along the minus strand of NC_044508.1, from coordinate 15,235,676 downwards.
CCTGTAGTGCAGTTTAGTGGATACAACATGGAATCTCTGCATTCCGGAAATTTTGCATTCTGTTCATGTAAGGTGTAAAGACAGATCTTTTTTTTTTTTAATTTCAGGGGCAAACATTTGAGAAGATGTTCAGCCGAGCAAAGACCTGCCCCACGGTAAACTTAAGTACTGTTGTGTCAGTGAACCAATACTGAAATAGTTAAAGTGTTCAATTTGGATAGAGTACTTCTATTTCCATTTCATTCATTAGTTGATATACAAATGAATAGAATACTGTCTATTGTACATTTGAAGCAGGATGGATGTTACTTAAAAAAAAGACACTGTTGTTAATTCCAGACAGTGGGTCAAGAGAGGGAACATATAAACAGGGGAAAGAGTTGAGGAAGAGAGTTAAAGCAAAACCTGTCTTTGACCTACCGTATAATGCCAGCACTCACTGCTCTCCATCACATTCAATTACTGAATGACAGGCCGATGACTGCAGTGTGACATCATTGAATTGTTTTGATAAACTATACGGAAATTGTAATTCACTAATGGACTGCAGCTGAGATATTCCAAGATGTTCTGATTTGATAAACTGTGTGGAACTATGCATAATCAGTGATCCTCTGTCGTGTATAGTCAGGCTTTTAGTTTTCTCAACAAGTTTGTATTTTTAGACAATTCTGTCAATGGTGAACATTAAGTAGTGTTACTGTGCGCAGTGCAATAAATTACCACTGGGTGGTAGTATTAAAATTTTTTAATAGGATTTAGACGGCCAGCTCTGCGAGTATGTATTATTCTGTTCTCTTAAATGTATCATTGTCATTTCTGAATTAATAACTGATCAGTTAAATTGTTATGCCAAAGCTCTTGATCTGTCAGAGGTATCATCTCAATGACATTATGAAATATGTAAAAATATTAATATGCCCATGTCCTAAGCTGAGTTTTGGTCATGCATTGTGTGGTATAGAGCTAAAAAAAATCAGAAAAACAGAGATAAGAGAAAGTTTCATATACAGTGTTGTTCTTTGCAAAAGACAGTTTAAATATCTTATAACTGTATGGAGCCCATGAAATCCTAAACTACAATTTGATTTCCATTTCCATTTCCATTCCATAGACGTAATGGCACATTCTTCTCGTCCTGATAATGCGGTCATATGTCAGTGTGTCATTATGACTGTTCCTAAGCCTTATCATTCATTTTTGTACAGTTCCTGTATGCCCTACCTCGCGAAGAGGGCTATGAATTCTTTTTGGGTCAGTGGTCTGGTCAGGAGCTCCACTTCACCTCCCTCATCAATGTTCAGGTACTGCGTTTTTATCTGTCTAATGCAAAGTCAGAGACTACACTGCGAATTGTTTGTTTCTTATAAATACACATGAATGGTTTTTTTTTTCTCCTCTGCAGACTATGGGGGAGAATGCACCTAGTCAGCTTATCATGTATCACTACTCAGACCTGCAGAAGGACAAGGGCATTGTGCTAATGACTGCTGAAATGGATGGAAAATTTATTGTGAGTTGTACTTTTAATGTAACTAAAAGATACCTGCCATCAGTTATGTCTGAAGTAACAATCATATATGCTAGCGATTAAGGTTCCCAACATTTAGATATAAAATTATGTCTGATTAATTATAAGCTGTGTACCAATGATTTTTAGAAGTGATTTTTGTAATGATTTCATATTTCAGGACTACTGTGAAATATCAATGTCAAATATCAGTTTGAAATCACTGGTTGTTTTGGTTGATTTTTCTACAAAGGGAAAACAGCCTTCATAACATGGGCACAGTTTTTGAGTTTGAAAAAAAACTGAGGAATCTTGACTTTTATATTGGGGCCATATGTTGAAAGATGTGAATCTCCCTTCTAAAGTCACAAATGAGTCAAAAATTCAAACCTTTAGCAGATTAGTCAAATATATACTGGAGAATAGAGTTTTTCCAGAGATTAACAAAACAGATTAAAATTTTAAACAAACTGTTTATTCTTTTTTAATTAAAATGTAATGTATTTTTCCAGACTGTTCATCAGGCTCAGTGTTTGGCCAATCAAGTGCAGCTGTTCTATGGCTCTCAGCGACTTGAGACCTTCCGATTGGTGGAGACCTTCAACCACAAACCATCAGAATTCAAACACATGTCTGTCATAGCTGAGCTAGAACAGAGCGGGATAGGACAAGGGATCTCACCAGTAAAGTCCTAGACCAGTGGAGTAAAAGACTGGAAGTGATGACCACTGTGGGACTATAATGAGAAGAAAGATGGAGACAGAAGCACTATCTTAATGAAAGAGTCCATACATCTCACTACTACCACCCCCCTCCCCAAATCTCTGTAAACACAAGGTGATCTTCTCCTTGTGTGTAGTCTGATACCATCTGACTCAAGTAATGTGAGAGGAAAGGACTTTTGTTTTCATATGTGTGAAAACCTGAACCCCTTGTATGTAACAAATCTGCTACAATGTACGCAGCTTTAGATGTTCTGTCAACTGCCTTAAATGTTCCCATTCAATGGAGTATGGTTTTTTTTTTGTTTCCAAGGTGATCCTCTGAGTTCTATGTATAACCATTGTACGTGAACGATTATACATGCTTCTAGACAGCAGTAAAAGAGATGAAATGGTTTGTGGTTATCTGCTTACGGTTTTATAATTAAGGGAATGACTTTTTTCATTTCCTCTACACTGTCGCACTGTTAAAGATTCATGCCCACAAATTGAATGCTGGAAGTGTTTGTTTTAACACCGATTTGCTGTGGCTAAGCATGAGAAACACACCCCGTAGGAACACCTTTGCTGGTTTTCTTCCCACAATACAGCCAATAAAAATTGTAATTATGAAAAATTATTGTGGATGATGGTATTAAAAGTGAACTTATAACATTGGAGAGCAGTGTGGAGGCTGGTTGCCACCGCTATTGTCCTCTTTTCTCGTAGTCTGGCATAATAAAATGAAAAATACAACCTGAAATGTTTTTGTGAATGAATCACAGCTTTGGGTTTTTTTTGTTTGTTTGTTTGTTTGTTTGTTTTAGATACTGATATCATCTTGTATGTTACCAGTTCATTTAAGTTTATTAAAGTGTGAATAATTTGTGTGGTTTTGTATGCTCTTATGCCTAATAAAGGCCAGATTGTCACTAATACATAAGACTTCTTCGGAACGTATTATAACCTATTGCCAAAGCTCCACCCTTCGGTACTCGCCGAGTATGTATGTTATATTGAACGACCATTAGAAACGGTTGCTTATGTAAATAAAATAGAGAATAGCCATCAATAGTGACTACGTGCGGCTGACTACGTTTTGTCCACACACGTAAATGCCGGTGTGCTGAAGCCGACTCAGAGAGCGAGAATACCAGCATAGTCATCATCAGGTGCAGTCTGGGTGCGCTTGAACGTAATACGCCCACCGAGACGACAGACAGTGGAACGCGCACAGAAAATACACGGTAAGTGTTGGTCTTCGTAATGTGACAGTTAACCGACTGGTTTTATCAGGAATTGATTGTACACATTCTCTTCATCGAGGCTGGCCATATTTATGGTCGGAGATCCGATGACATTACCTTCATCGATGAAAAATCGTCTCCTGAGTTCTCACTCAGGTCTTAATCAGGCTTGGATGTTCGATCTCATTAATGTGTAACATAGCCGATATATATACACATATACACACTGTGTCCACATACAGTGTGTCCACATACAGGTTAACGTGCTATTGTCTAATCTAGTGATTTGTCAGTGCTTTGTTTTAAGGACGCATCTCACCTGTAAGTCAACCTGTTAAATCGGTTCACTTGCTCTGACGCAAATGTCCATAGCCAGCAGTCATAAAATATGAGGCGATTTATAACAGTTGACTACAGGTTTTGTTTCATAATCGGATACGTTTATTTAAGTTTCCCCTCAAATGGTATGTCAGTTGCACTGAAGAAGGCTACACAGAAATTCCTGTTATGATTTCTGTTATGAGACGTGAGATGTTATCAGTGGATTTGAGATGTATTTATACATGACTTGCAGCTGAGGAAGGGATTCGTGTTCAGTAATTACATGAGGAAAAACGATGAGAAAAAGCATTCCTTTACAAGGTGTCAACATGTAGTGTGCCAGCTAATATGGATCCATGTTTGAATAAATAATAGCCACTGCTGTCATATTCGGGACTGAATTGTCCTCTGTGCATTTGTTCTATCTCCAGATGGCTAAAGCAGACAACCGCTTTGGACAAAGAGATGGCTCGGACCAGAACTTTGACTACATGTTCAAGCTTCTGATCATTGGCAATAGCAGTGTGGGAAAAACCAGTTTTTTATTCAGATATGCAGATGACTCATTCAGCAACTCATTTGTCAGCACTGTTGGCATTGACTTTAAGGTTAAAACAGTTTATAGGAATGAGAAAAGAGTCAAGCTCCAGATTTGGGTAAGTCTAAACTCAAAATTGTGCTTTTGATATGATTAGTGGTACACAAATTATTCTCATATTAAATCTTATCCTTTTGTTTTCTGGTGTTGTAAACAAACACGGCCACTGAGTATGTCATTAAGATGTTTTTCATCTGCTTCCGGGAACATCCACACCGTTGTGTGAAATCGTTCTCAATGAAATGAGCTTAGGATTTTGTGGTTCTCTGAAACAATGCTAACTCCATCAGAATGTGCAATTTTTATTTTTTTTTTTTAAATTCTAAATCTGCTGTGAGATGTAGCTTGAGCCAAGCCATAAGAGAACTGAGCGACTTTCCTCTAGCTTCCATGAGCTTCTCCAGTAGGTTGTGGATGAGAGCCATCTTTGTCAGGAAAGGAAAGCAGAAGCTTCTTTTTTCACTTGCATCATCGCTGATGGTTGTCATGGAAGCAACGCTCCATATTGCTCCCTGGCAGAGAGATCCTCAGTGGCAATTAAAGTGGCCCCTTAGGGCGAAAGGGGCCGAGCATTTTCGAGAGTACACAAGAACCAGGGGTGATGAGTGATACAGAGTCACTGAAGTAAATTGCAATTTGTAATAAACACAAAGTCGTAATCAGCCCAGATTGATCCAGTTTTAATGGAGGTTCAGGATGTTAAAAATAGGCTCTCAGTCAAAACAGCTGCCAGGCGGAGAATGTCGACAGGAATGAAATCACCCAGGCAGTGTCATATCATTTTTGAAAAGCAGAGCTGAATTAAATGAGTATTTTATGCGGTTTCTGAGTCATTTATTGCATTTGATGCATCACTGGCTCTGGTCACATAACATTCTCATACATGAATAGAACTATAAGTGATTTTATTATCAGAGAGCAGATCATTTAGTATGTCACCAGTGTACTGACTGCTATTAGTTGTGGCAGAAACGAAGATTAGGGCTGTATATGGAATCCCTGTAAAATAAAGGGAACGTTACACTGATGTGCTTATGTTTCCTGCACTGAACAGACACAAAAACACAGGGAAATATGTGATAAAGACACATAAAAACTCTTAAATCTCCTTCAGTTCTTCTGTGTTTCACATACTGAAGCACCAGGACATTGTCTTCAGGCAGTGCCTACAAAAGACTAAATGTAATAATGTAGCAGGGGACAGACATGCAGATGAGAGAGAGAATTTGTAGATATCCATCTGTGAGTAACTGTTTATACAGAAATTTCAGATTCATTGTTGCTGTGGATTGGCAATCACAGACAATTATGAACAATGTGTGCGTTTTATAATTTCAGCAAATCACTCTCTGCAGTAGACTGTAAAAGATAAGCAGCTGAGCTTTTCGGTAATGCTAAAAGCTACGTTCCCATAATACCCAGTGCTGAGGTATCTTTCACACCTCAGAGCTTATTTGCTCTGATCTATGGTGTTAACACACACCTTCAACATTTCTAACAGCTGTATAGCGCCCTGAAATGGGAGATACAGATACACTATATCCCAAAAGATATAGTGTATCCATAACTGTCTCTCTCTATACATATATATACATATAAAGTGATACTATAACTGTGTATAGTATTATAGTATTACATAATTGTATACAGATATAGTGACTTTTTGGTGTGATGGTTGGTTTGTTCAGGACACAGCAGGGCAGGAGCGGTATAGGACTATCACCACAGCCTACTACAGAGGAGCCATGGGATTTATCCTCATGTATGACATCACCAATGAGGAATCCTTTAACGCAGTGCAGGACTGGTGAGCAAAAAGAAAACACGTTCCTTTTCAGTTCATTCAAAGAAATTCATGTCTTCTAAACATATCTCTCAAGGTGAAGCATTGTCTAGCAAAGAGTTTTTCACGACTCCTTTTTTTCCCCCTGTTTTTGTTTTGCTCTGTTTTGTTTTATTTTGTTGGGTTTTTTTAAGCACCAAGGTTACCCTGTTGCAATGCTGCATTCTCACTGAGATACTCTGAGAATCAATTTATGTTGTAAATAATTGTTTTGTTTTGTTTTGGGGTTTTTTCAGGGCAACACAGATCAAGACATACTCATGGGATAACGCTCAGGTGATATTAGTTGGGAACAAGTGTGATATGGATGAAGAAAGGGTAGTTCCTATAGAAAAGGGCAAACACTTGGCTGATCAGTTAGGTGGGTTTCAATAGCACACGCATGTTCTATGTTTCCACTGACAATGCTTAAATGTTTAAAATAACTTCTTTTTTGACAGCTGTTATGCATGCAGTTTAACTAATAAATATTTGGATTTGTCTCTAGGGTTTGAATTCTATGAAGCAAGTGCCAAGGAAAACATCAATGTTAGGCAAGTGTTTGAGCGTTTGGTTGACATCATTTGTGTAAAGATGTCAGAACGAGTTGATACAGACCCATCCATGGTTACTGGTGCCAAGACCACCCGGCTTACCGATAAGCCACCCCAACTACCTCAGAACTGCTGCTGATTTCTGAAAACCCCGCTGTCACTGGTGGCTTAATTTCACTTGTCTGACTTTCGTGTCCCTTAACACAATTTCTTGATCAAAATTGACTTGGATTTCATCCACTGCCCTTAAGTAAAACTGTCTAGTTCTATAAGCACACCTTTTACCTTTGGTCAGGCAAGAGAACTCAAAACAGGGACAACAGCAAAGCACAAATCAGCCTCACTTTACTCTTCACTACCAAAAAACATATGACCCAACATCTATCAATGTAAACAAACTAAATGGTGTAGGGAGAGCCTATAGAATCACACGTATATTGCATTAGTGTATTTGGTGCTTTTATGGAAATAGCTCCAGTAGAAGGTCCTGCATTCCCTCAAGAGACAGTGAGTTTCACCCATGTGAAGGTTTAGCTTGTCACGCTAGCTTCTGTTATCCCATAAAGGCACAATCAAAACTCAAGACTATTAAAAAAAAATGGCCATTACATTTTGCACAAATATTACCAGCTGTGCTTTCAGGATGGTTTTTAATTTTATCTGTAGCATTCCCTTCAATAATTTGGTGGCACAATGAGTGTTTTATGAACATATATAACACTTATACCAATGATGTATCAGATATTGTCTTGAACTAGTAATGTTTAATAGTTATGTGAGTCAAAATAAATAGTCTACATTATTAAAGACTATATATGTCCTATAGATAATAATGAAGCATCATATCTATTACATCACATATAAGTGAGTATTCTGTTTTGAATATGCATCTATGAACTTGATGTGTGTATTAAAGACTTTACACTCAATCAACAGACAAATCATATTCTACCAAGTATCTGATCAGGTAATGTTCAGGTCATGTTTCTAGAAAATATTTACACCTCAATGGAATCCTAGAATAGCATACTGTAAGCAGTAAATTTCCACATTTAGAAGTGACAGTATATGTATTTTGTGAATTTGTCATGCCAGAACTTCATCTCTCAGTGACGTAGCAATCTCCTTGTGAAACTGTCAATGTATTACAGTGCGTGAGTTTTTATTGATGAATATGTTAGATATGTATGACTGATGTTTATTGTAACTATTCTAAATGAATTTTTAAATGAAATATTTTTAATTAAAAGTTATTGCCTATTATAATGGTCTAATAGATTAGCCGGTTAGATATTTATTTTTATGCTGCCGCCACCTGTGCTGTGGAGATGTGTTGGACTGTAAATGAAAGGTAGACAGTTTGTACAGGGGCACAAAGTGATTGTACAGATCATTGTGAATGTTAATTTTAGATGCAATTTGTAACAATAAAAGCACAAACCATACTCGTATATTCTTTTGGTGGGGAAGTCTATTTTTGTCGAAAAGACAGATACTTACACAATTAAAAGCCTACTGGAACGTGTTAACTCCATCAAAATCATAATGATTACGTCACTCAACTGAAACGTTACCCACAGAGTTGGTTGTTGTGATACACAACAATAACAGCTAATGACAAAAAGTGAACATTAGTTGGCCTATGATATTTCATCCCCAGCTGCTTTGAATTTCTCGTTTTTCATTTCATTCGAGTAACATGTTCTCTTGTGGCTGTGGACAGATTTGGTGAGTCCAAAATCTTTCATGCCAACGTCTCGGTAATTAATTACCCTACGCATAGGTGATCACAAACTGAAGTGGTCATTTTCATGCTGCTGAAAGTATGTACCTGTATGTGCGATGCAGCTTAAGGTAGCTAGAAAAAAACTTGGTCGTCGCGGAATTCAATTATACGTTTAATGTCATGATGGTAAATTAGGTGTCGCATGGGAAAGTACAAATCTCCACCCGCGAATTTTCAAACGAGTTGTGTAAGTCACTGTAGTTCATTTAAAGCCGTGTTTTGCCCGCTCTAACAAGCTTATGTAACGCCATATCGACTTTCAGGAGAGTTTGTTCTAAATACAGATCTAGGAACAGTTTGGTATTTTCGCTTATGAGGATTTAGTAGGGATTGGGATAAGACAACCTGATTGTGGATCATTTTACCGGTGATCTTGCCCCTAGCTGTCGTTCACAAAGCTTTGCTCCGTGTGACGGTTAAAGCAAGCAGTCATATTTTCTCTTATTGCTGGGTCAAGCTCTCTCAACCAATCACGGCACCTCTTACAAAAATCTCTTAAAGTCGGGCATTAAGAAGGTTTGGTTGTCCTTGTAACGTTACCTTATCGGTCGCTACATAAACAGGAGAAGAGGATTGTTGCTATCTGCCGGTGTAGAGCGACTATAACTTTTAATACAATCGAATCAAAAGAAAAGCACGCGGGTGCATGTGCATGTTTTTGTTTTCCGTACTTTAGCTCTTTGCAATGGTTTACCTCTGGACATCTCAACGCAAGGATTAGGCAAAGCCCTATTGAGAGATAGCTATTAAACAATTTTTTGACAGCGGTGACAGACTAATTTGTCCACTCGGCGATGCAATCTCGTATAAGTTGTTGGGTATTTTATTCGGTCTTGCTGCCTACATGTTGATATTGCAGTGCACTGCATTTTAATTTCATTTTAATTTTAACTGTCCGCTGCAGAGCTAAAACATCAAGGCATCTAGGGTGTTTTAAGTTCTTTTTTGCACATTTAAACATAGCTTTTTATTCACGGTGAATCTGATTTCTTTTTAACAGACCACAGATATTTATCTAGTCAGTAACAAGCTCAGACCTCCATAATTTCAGTGCCAAAAGTTTAAAAATGCCTCAAACGAATAAATCCAAAACTTCAAGCGGCACTAATCAAGTGTCCGCTCCCGATAGCGGCGAGCCACCTCCTCAAACAGAATCAAGGGAACCCATGGCTTCGGGGGACCATATAGGGGTTTGTGAGGAGGACCAAGGCGACCTGGAAATTGTCAAATCCCCAAGTGACCCGAAGAAGTACCGGTAAGACATATATATGTATATATATATACACACACACACACACACACACACACACATATATATATATATATATATATATATATATATATATATGTATACACACACATATACATATATACACACACACACATATGATTTTATGATATTATATATATATATATATAAAAATTTTTAATTTTAATTTTTTTTTACTATGGCAGTTCTCAGATAGTTAAGGCTTGCCCAAAGGAGCGATAATTTTCCAATTGTGGTCCACTTATGTAATATCTTCATTGCTGCATGTTTCATCCAAATATTCTGAGCTGGGCCGTTTTTTTCTCCAGGTACATTGAGTTAAATAATGGACTGAGAGCCCTTCTTATATCAGACCTCAGCAAAGGAGACGTTAAGAGTGATTCAGAAGAGCCAGACAAAAACGATGAAGAAGAAGATGATAATGGCGATGATGATGATGATAATGATGATGGCGGTGGTGGGGGAGATTCTGAGGAAGAATGCTCTCAAGATGATGAAAGTGTCCATGGGCAAGAGAGTGAACCAGACGTACATGGTGATGAGAGGAAGAAAGGCTCATCAGAGAAACAAGTTAGTTTGGTTAACAATATATGCCAAAACTGATGATCCCACAAATCTACTGCGTATATTCACCAGTAACTTGATTTGGATTGGTTTCATTGGACACAGGGTTCACTGTGATATTTTGACTAGGTATGGGGATTATCATTCTGAAGTTGACTTTCAGTAATCTGTTATGTGAGTGAATATAGTGTGAGTAGAGTCTTACTGATGTATAGGATGTATGACCATGTAAATAATCTGTTTTAGTCTGCTGCTGCTCTCTGCATCAGTGTGGGAAGCTTTAGCGACCCAGAGGATCTGCCTGGTCTAGCCCATTTCTTAGAGCACAGTGAGTTCCATCTCCAACTACAAGGAGAATATTTCTCTAGACCGTGTATGTTTTCGACTACATTCCTGTTTAATTCCTCAGCATATAACTGATATCACTTTACAGATATATTCTCTCTCTCTCTTTCTTTCTCCCCCCCCCCCCCCCCTCTTTCCCTGTCTCTCCATCCCTCCTTCTCCGTCTCGTGTTCTCAGTGGTGTTTATGGGGAGTGAAAAGTATCCTGCTGAGAATGGTCTTGATGCATTTCTGAAGAAACATGGGGGCAGTGACAATGCCTCTACAGACTGTGAAAGGACCATTTTCCAGTTTGACGTCCAGAGGAAGTATTTTCGGGATGCCCTGGACAGGTGAGACGCTTAAGATCAGGAGTCCCGATACAGCAAATATTTTTTTTTTTTTACCCTGCATGCTCTTTTTCCACTGACATTGATCCCAGCAAAGCTTTACACACTACATTTGAGATGTTAATATTGTTATTTAGATTTACATTGCATAACTTCAAATGAAATGACTTTTTCATGAAGGCCAGTATATTTTTCCCCAGGTGGGCGCAGTTCTTTATCTGTCCCCTAATGATTGAAGACGCTATTGATAGGGAGGTCGAGGCAGTCGACAGCGGTGGGTATTAGTCACGGTTTATCAAGAGTTCTTGAATACTGTTTCTGTAGGATCTTAGTCTGAAAATAAATGAGTTTTGTTTTTCAGAATACCAGCTGGCGAGACCGTCAGATTCTCATCGTAAAGAGATGCTGTTTGGAAGCCTGGCCAAAGCCAAACACCCAATGAGCAAGTTCTGTTGGGGTGAGATATCATCATTTAATTCTCTGTTTATTGCATCTCTGCTAAAACAGTTGTCACTTTACACACTAGACACACTTTACTGGTATGTTTCCAATTCACTGAGAAATAACTAAGTATTTACTTCGGTCAGAAGACAGAAAGAGATTCTCTTGTCTGGAAGAGCTGCTTGCGTGTGTGAGAAAAAGTAGATTTTTTTTTGTTTTTTTTCTAACTTAAGGAAATGCTCAGACTCTGAAACACGAGCCCAGAGAAAAGAACATTAACACGTATGAGCGACTGCGAGAGTTCTGGAGGAGGAACTACTCTGCCCATTACATGACCCTCACCGTGCAGTCCAAAGGTATCACAAACGCTACCAAAATTGACCATTTCACTTTCTTTTGTGCTGATCGTTGTTCTTAACAGTGTTCCTTAATGTGTCTTCAGTTTGTTCATTTTCATATAAATTACTTATTGAAGTGTTATTTGTGTGCCAGCTGTAAAATACATTTGGATTATGACAGCTCTGTGTTTTGTGGTATTTAATAGTTTTCTGCATATGGTGTATAAGCTTTGTATGTAGTGAGAAAGACCGTTGACTGACTTTGACACCCTCTCTCCGGCAGAAACTCTGGACACTCTCGAGAAATGGGTGAGGGAGATCTTCAGCAATGTCCCTAACAAGTGAGAGAACACAGTATACCTGAAACTAACCTGATGTGCTTAGGGATTGTACTAATGATCACTTTTCTACTGAATCATCTATTGATTATTTTATTGATTGATCTGAACAACTCATGTCACTCACATAATGCTATCAGACATATGCAAGTTCTTGTTACATTTTATCTTTTCCTGTTAAAATATAACTCCACTCAATTAGAAGGATCTTGAAAACAAGACACTATAATAATTAAGCCAGTGCAGAACACGTTAATAATTAAGGCACCTAAACAGTAATATGGTAAAATGTGTATATGTATGTATATAAAGTGCATTAAAGTACAGAAACACCCACCAGAGAGTCCAAAAAATATTGAGGGCTTTTATTCTTAACCACATAGCGTCAGAAGCCCGTGTTGCCAATGGAGGAATTTTATTGTGTCCACATGAATATAAATCAAAGTCCAAAATGCCCAACAGGAAGTCAAGAAATAGTGATGTTACTTTGTTGTGAAATTGGCTGGTGTGTTAGACATACATCGGTACTGGGTTGAAAAATTCTTTCATGCACATGTACAAAAAAAAATAAAATGAAACTCCAAATAAATACACACACAAACAAACAAAAAAAAGATTAGTGGATTAAGAAAATGCCTGTTGTAATTTATCTGTGTCTGTTAAACTACTGTGTCGATTAATCGATTATGTTGTTTAAACACAGCAGCCTTAACTGTGTTTAATGATAGTATTTATTGATATAGGTTGATCCAGATCTAATTTTGTATACCTGTGCTTTGTATCTCCCAGTGGTCTGCCACAGCCTGACTTCTCCCATCTTCAGGACCCCTTTGAAACTCCTGCCTTCAACAAACTTTACAGAGGTACTGCTAGCTATCGGAGATGTACCTGAAATTACAAAAAGTGTTGTGTTTCCGAGCATTTAACATGTCTTTGGTAGAAATTCCGCATCAGTCTATGTGGGTTTCAACATTTGTTTAAACGTACGTTTGCCATTATAAAGGTTTGAGCTGCTGAAATTTTAGATGTAATACCCTGTTGATATTTCTCTTCTGAGAACAGAATATTTTCCTCAGAATCTCATCAACAGTGTTACTTACTTTCTTTCTCTTTCTCTTTCTCTTTCTCTTTCTCTTTCTCTTTCTCTTTCTCTGTCTCTGTCTCTGTCTCTGTCTCTCTCTCTCTCTCTCTCTCTCTCTCTCTCTCTCTCTTCTGCAGTGATTCCTGTGAGAAAAATTCATGCACTTACAATCACCTGGGCATTACCTCCTCAGGGCAAGTATTACAGGTCAGTGTTACCATGGAAACGTGCAGGTTGTCTCTCTGCTATTATATGGCTTAACACTACTGTTCTGTTGACTGTAAAGTACAGTTCATTATAGTATATAGAGGTCAATTTTCACTTAGTTTCACAAAGCTGTTTGCATTTCTAAAACTTTTACTTAGAATGTTGACTGTGTTCTCTGTGCGTGTGTCTCTGTATGCTGTTCAGGGTAAAACCTCTGCACTACATATCCTGGCTCATAACTCATGAAGGTGCTGGCAGTATACTCTCCATGCTCAGAAAGAAGTGAGTGACATTCTCTCATTTGCCTGTTCCAGTATTTTCCATTTCAAGAGAGTCAAAGTGAGAGACTCCAGTTGAGCTTTGTCGGTGTGGGACTTTAATGCTTGACCCTTATGTTTAGGTGCTGGGCTCTGGCTCTGTTTGGAGGGAACAGTGAGACAGGTTTTGATCAGAACACTACCTATTCCATCTTCAGTATCTCCATCACCTTAACAGACGAGGGCTTCCAGAACTTCTACCAGGTCAGGGAGGGTACCGTTCCCCACCGTGTATTCCTCCTTTTAATGCGCTCAACAAATGTTCACTCGTTATCATTTTAGTGATTGTTGAATTATCATTTTATTCCTCTCACTTTCCTCCCGTTGAGCTGAAGAAGAAAAAACATATGATATTAATAACATGAAGTGGATACGATTTTAACAGTTTAGACTGTATAAAGCAGGAGTAGTTCTGTGTCCTTTTAGGGATCAAACTGCTGCTGCAGAATTGGATTTCACCCAGTTTAGTTTAATTTACCTGTTTGTCAGGCAATCAGGGTCCTTTGTCTAAGTGCTAGAACAAGATCCTGCAAGTGGGTAGATCCTCAGAAAGATGGTTTAGTATCACTGGCATAGACTAGAGGATTGCCAGATAGTGTGGATGGTTCTGATGTTTTCTCTCTTCCCAGGTGGTTCATTTGGTCTTCCAGTACCTGAAAATGCTTCAGACTCTTGGACCTCAGCAGAGGTGAGCCTGAGCCTTACAGAGTAATTTGGTTCACTTTGGTGAGTTTGCTTTATGTAGACTGTTAGTGTTAACACTATTCACTGAATCTCATTAATATTTTACCTCCCTAACACTCAGGATTTATGAAGAAATTCAAAAAATTGAAGCCAACGAGTTTCATTATCAAGAGCAGGTAAATCTACTAGTGCTACAGCAGCTGTTACATTAAAATATAACTATTTATCATTCCTGCATCCTCATCGTGAATTACTGTTATCTGTTATCTGTGTTGAAATTTTGTGATCTTATGACAGACAGACCCAATAGAGTTTGTGGAGAACATTTGTGAGAACATGCAGCTCTTCCCTAAAGAAGACTTCCTGACTGGAGACCAGCTCATGTTCGAATACAATGAAGAGGTATCGCTTCTAACACTGTGGTTTTGCTTTGAGTAGATATAATAAAATTTGCTGTGTAATCTAAACGTAACAAGCTGAATGAGAACTGAAAACATTTTAATCTATCCCTCTTTTTTTCTAATGTGCTCCTGATTTTCCCATTGAGATCTACCTTCCACTGAATTATGTGGACGATATGGGCAATGTGAATCATTTCTTTTAACTTCTTATGTCTGTTTTTGTTTAAAGGTGATCTCCTCAGCTCTGTCTCTCCTGACTCCTGAGAAAGCCAACCTGTTACTACTGTCCCCTGAGCACGAAGGCTGCTGTGACCTGAAGGAGAAATGGTTTGGAACCCAGTACAGTGTAGAGGGTGGGTGGAAATTTCCAACTCTCACAACCTTGGTCTTGCTATAAATTCCTATTTATGACAAATTTAGGCAATTCTTTGGCTCCCAGGAATGGACGTTGTAAAAATCGCCATGGTGTAGTTTCACCAGAGCTGGACAAAGTAGACAACTCCATTACTTGAGTAAAAGTATAGATACTCCCGGTCAAATATTACTCCAATACAAGTAAAAGTTGTTCAGTTCAAATTTTACTTGAGTTAAAGTACTGGAGTACTTGCTTTTAAAAATACTTAAGTATTCAAAAGTACATTTTCTTTTTAATGTCATCGCATTGTTGTATTGTTGCAATAATGCATTTACAGAGTCTAATGACTCTGAAACAACCTACTGAATGCACTGACTTGCTTGTAGAACCTGTAGAATAAAAATCTTGTAGAATATGCTACAAAGCCTATAGAAACACAGTTGAACCAAATGCTTCCTCTATAAAAGACAGTGTATAGCTTCAGTTAAACAGGCACTAGGTTAACTCAGATTGGCCTTAAAATGATAAACACGTCATAATGTTGTAGGCTAGGTTAATTTTACTTCTACTACATAGCATTGTCTGAAATGTGAATGTGGATGACCATCGTCACCGCTTGATTCCCGCCCCCCTCGTCTTATTGGGACCGGGTCCTACGTGAATCCGCTGACCTTACAAATATTACTGTGTTTACCTGACAAGATTAAAACATATATTTCTGAAAGGATTTTTGTCAGTAACGTTAACTTGGCATTTTCGCTATCTAACTATTAGTATGCGTCAGCAGTGGATTCACACTGGACCCGGTGTTATGCCCCAAATGGTTTTCAAGCCAACTGGTTTCCGTACGTGTTCACACACTGTGTTAACAGTAGAAGTTGTGATCAGCCTCTGTCACCAGATTCGTCACACATTCACAAACATATAAATCGCAATTTTCAAGTCACATCTCATATCTACTGTGGCAAATGATTGTAAGTGTTAGGCGAACACAGCGCGCAAACGCATACGGGAAGCAATTAGCTTGGAAACCAGTTGATTTAAAAAATCTCAGACATGGACTTAAGATATGGCCATGGCTGCTCTGGTGAGGAACCTTTATCTTTATCATCTTTATCTTCCATTGTAGTAGCCATCAGTAAAACCGCCAAGTTCAGTTGTTAAAAAAATGCACTTGACTGGTTTTTCCCCTGTGATGAACACAATATGGCCTATCGCATTTTAGAAAAGAAAATTCGTCCGCTGACTTCAAAGCTATGCGTTAAAGTAACGAGTAACGAGAACCTTCATAGAAATGTAGTAGAGTGAAAAGTACAATATTTGTATTTCAAATGTAGTGGAGTAAAAGTCATAAGTTTCCAAAAACAATAACACTCAAGTAAAGTACAGATACTCGAAAAACGTACTTAAGTACAGTACTCAAGTAAATGTACTTCGTTACTGTCCACCCCTGAGTTTCACACAGTATTGAACTAAGATAATAAGATAATATAGACAGAATATGCTTATTTTCTGTTACCTATTTTGGTATCTGCTCTAATCTCGTCTGAATAGTACATATACATGTACTATTATACATGACCCGATAGACCTGCTCCTCAGTCAGCCTTAGTGTCACTGTAAGTTGTGGTTCACATTGCAGATATCCCTAAGGAATGGAGTGACCCCTGGGCTGGAGATTTCAAACTGAACCCTAACCTTCATCTTCCAGCGGAGAATAAGTTCATAGGTCAGTTATGTTCCCTGTTCCAATTTCACAAGTACTATTTCCACTGACAGTACAACTGTCCCCATGGAACAAAAAAAGTAGCATTATTCTCCATGCACTGTATCTAACATGACTGAAATCAATATTTATATAATATTACATTTTCTTTCCTTTTTTTGCAGCCACTGATTTTACTTTGAAAACATCGGATTGCACAGACACAGAATTCCCTGTGAAAATAGTGGACGATGAAAGAGGTCGTCTCTGGTTCAAAAAGGACAATAAGTTTAAGATACCAAAAGGTGTGTGTGTGTGTGTGTAGCAGATACAGATATATCAATACGTGTATCGTGTTTTAGAGGGACTTGTTCAATTTTCTCAACCAATTTCTCCCTCCAGCTTATGTCCGCTTCAACCTGCTCTCTCCGCTCATTCAAAAATCACCTGAAAAGTGAGTAAAAGTTAACAAAATAAACTCAAGTCTGAACTAAAACAACCAGATGTAAAGGAAAATGTACAAACCCAAGTATTTTCCCAGATTTTTTATTTGCTTTAAAATCCAAAACTGGTCTCTCTGGCAAAGAAATTGTATGACTTCTTCCCAGCACTGTATCTGTAGAAAAAGTAACTGGAAAGTTATATTTCCGTGGATAGGCTTGGCTTGTTGAATCAAAGCCTAAGTGTTTTTAGTTATTTTTTACGGCTCTTGGTGCTTTAATTTTAATTTAGAAATGGTTTAGTTCTAACTCCTTATATGGTGCTGTGTTGTCGCCCCTTCCCTTCCCTCAGCCTGGTTCTATTTGACATCTTTGTGAACATCCTGGCTCACAATCTGGCAGAACCGGCCTACGATGCAGATGTGGCCCAGCTAGAGTACAAACTGGTGGCGGGAGAACATGGAATGGCCATACGACTCAAGGGCTTCAACCACAAACTACCTGTAGGTACCACAGGAACAGTCCCCATTCTGCAACCATCTAGAAAGATGCCCTCTGCTATAAAACCAAGTTAAAATTCCTGTTTTCCTATCTGCCCAGTTGCTCTGGAACCTCATAGTGGACTACCTAGCAGATTTCACCGCTGCCCCGGATGTGTTTACCATGTTTGCTGAGCAGCTGAAGAAAACTTATTTCAATATACTCATCAAACCAGAGAGACTGGGAAAGTGAGTCTGCTTTGATCACCATAGAATGATGTTGTTTTTGTGTTTTTAGTATGGATGTGTAATCTTAGTGAAGCTGAATTGTTTAATTGACTTCCTGTGTTACAGGGACGTGCGCCTCCTGATCCTAGAGCACTGCCGCTGGTCTGTGATACAGAAATATCAGGCCATTATGAAGGGTCTCTCTGTAGATGACCTCATGACCTTCGTCAACAGCTTCAAGGCAGAGCTATACGCGGAAGGTCTTATCCAGGGAAACTTCACCAGTGCTGTGAGTCTTAATGACAGTTATTGCTCTGTGGAATATTAAATATTTTTTTGTGTGTCTGTCCTTTGTGATCAGTAGTATTTTTAAAAGAGATTTTTAATGACAGTTGCCATAATTTCTGTATCATCCTCATTTTACTCATAGGAGGCGAAGGACTTCCTGCAGTATTTCATTGAGTAAGTTTTCTGCCTGCCACTCCTATACTGAATTTACTTTACTTATTAATAGGGATATAATAATTCTAGAGTTTGTTGCTGCTAATTCCAAATGTGTACAGATGCTAGTCAGTTACAAAGAGCAATAAGATTGGCAGATTCTGTGTAATTTGTAAGCATTTTGAATATGCATTGTAATCTTACGAAACGTAATGAATCTTATTTGTTTCAGTAAACTTCAGTTCAGACCTCTCACCGCTGAGGCTCCTGTTCTGTTTCGTGTGGTGGAGCTTCCCCAGAAACACCACCTGTGTAAAGTCCAGTCGCTCAACAAAGATGATGCCAACTCTGAAGTCACAGTGTACTATCAGGTAACTGAAACCTCGATTCATGCTGGGGAAAAAAAGGTCCCTGTTTCAAATTAGTTCCATTTAAATGCGTAAATTTAGATATATATTGATTTGTTACCTCAGTCAGTAGGATATGAGGGAAAGAGGTCATCAAAAGTAGGCTACATGAACTCTAGACAATGATAGTGGGGAGTCAAGCGATTCATTGTATATCAGCAGGCAAACATTTTGATTGACGTTTAGCTTTGAGATGCAGAAGTTACAAAATTGACTCATGTAAAATGGTAAATGAGGCAGAAGTAACAAAAAGTACCATATTAATGATTTTTAGATATCTCTTTATCAGTATTATATTTTACATGGTGTTTCCCTCATGACAATATATTCTTCCTTCTCTTTAGTCTGGGCTGAAAAATCTGAGAGAACACTCATTAATGGAGCTGCTAGTGGTAGGTTTGATTATCCATTAAAATGCTGAAATGTAACTGTGTAATCATTCCAATTACCCTCTCTTCCCTCAGGGCATTGCTATAGTGATTTTTATCTTAAGTCTGAATCCATTCAGGTCGAGAGCATGTTTAAGATCTACTTAATGAAGAGTAATCAGAGCGTCCTAAGCAGGTCACATCAAAATTCAGCCAATTTGGGTTACATCACCATCAAAAATCCTGGAATATATATATATATATATATGTATATGTATTATTTCTTTTAAACTGTTTTTTTAGATGCATATGGAGGAACCATGCTTTGATTTCCTCAGAACGAAGGAAACTCTGGGGTGAGTTATGATTTATACACACATTATAAATTAGAAGTCATTAGGATTATGAAAAACTATGACAGTTGAGCTTTTTACACCTTACAGGTATCAAGTGTACCCTACCTGTAGAAACACCTCTGGAGTTCTGGGCTTCTCTGTTACAGTGGAGACTCAGGCAACAAAATTCAAGTAAGCTTTTTTAGCCTCTCCCTCACACAGGAGACTTCACTGGGTTTACTAGTTTAGCCTTTCCTAGAAATTAAGTTATAGTGACTGGATTAGTACCAGTGAATGGATTACTTTAAAGATCATGTTGGTACCAGACAAGCTCAGTGACAGAGTGCAATATTTTGACAGATGTTCTTCACAAGAGAATGCTTCCAACAGCTTGTTGAGGTCAGGTCAGATAGCAGATGTGTAAGAAAGACACCAGTTCTAACTCCTTTTCCAAACTACATTGTGTTAGACTCTATGATGTGAAATGCACAAGTTGTTCATGTCCTTTATACAGTTATTTTCATAATACATAAGTTATCAACTCAGATTACAAGCCCAAGCCGCTGATTAGCTCTAATCACATATTTTGCTTATGAAGTAGAAGAAACACACTGAGAGACTGGGGTTCTTAAGAACTGGATAGAGAAATTCCTTGTAAGTAGGTAGATTTGGAGTTTTCGTTTTGTTGAAACATGCATCTGACTGGTTCTTTGCTTGTACAGCACTGACTTTGTGGAGGCAAAGATTGAGGAGTTCTTGGTGAGCTTTGGAGAGAAGCTGAAAAATCTGTCCGACGAGGCTTTCAACACCCAGGTCACGGCTCTGATCAAGCTAAAGGAGTGTGAGGACACACATTTAGGCGAGGAGGTGGAGAGGAACTGGTTCGAGGTAGTGACTCAACAGTATGTCTTTGATCGGCTCAGCAAAGAGGTGAGAGCAGAAAACCGAATCAAATATTCCCGTGTTCACTTTTGACCTCAAACCTGGTTTATAATGTTCACTCTTTGTAATGCTGCTTTAGTTACTTACGCTGTTGACTTCGTCAACAGATTGAAGCACTTAAACAGTTCACCAAACCAGAACTGGTGTCTTGGTTTATGGAACACCGCAAATCAAACAGCAGGAAGCTCAGTGTGCATGTAGGTCAAATGCATTGTCTTTTTTTTTTTTTTTTTTTTTCAAAATATCTACTGCAGTGTTTGCACAATGGATTGTACAGGTCTGAGTCACCCTTCTGTTTTTTCTCTCTCTTACCGACTCTGAAAGGTGGTTGGCTTTGGCGAGCAAGAGGCGGGAAGTCGGGAAGATGACCAGTCCGGTCCTAAGAATGCGCAAGAGAACGGAGGTCCAGAGAAGTCTTCCTCTTATGGAGAGGTCTCCAAACTCACGTTCCTGCCCGCCTCATGTCTCCTGGAAGATGCCACCATGATCACAGACATTAGAGCCTTCACCTCATCCCTGAAACTCTACCCTTACCACAAAATCCTACACTAAAAAAAAAAAATAATAATAATAATAATAATAAAGTCTTTTTCCTACACAGTATTGTAATAACATACTCAGGAACATATCTTCCCAGTGCTGTAGTCATCTGAAGGAAGTGTGGAAAAAAAGATTTGTTGTCTTAGAAGGCTGAAAATTGCTCACGTTAGGGGAAAAAAAGGTATGGTCAGTGCAATGTAGTCAGTTTATATTTGAGAAAGTATTGTAACTTGAATTCTGTTGTGGAGAGAATAGAGGGAACTAAAATAAAAAATAATAACCACTCTAGATCAGTCTGTGATCTAGCACTAGGCTTCTTCCTCCTATTCCAGTTTGTTGGTCAGTAGTACACAAGCCTTACCTCTACTTTGGGTTCATTTAGCATCTAGCATGTTTTTAATTAATGTCTATAAGTTGTAACTGAATGTATATATTTATTAAAAGATCAGACCTCACCTTTCACTTTTGTTTTCATTTTGTTGTCTTCAGTTTCAACATTATGTGTCCAGTAAATTTTTCCTTTATTTATTTTCTTGCTATTTAAACTACTATTTGGAAAAAAAACCCAAAACTTTATTGTCATCTCACATTCTGCACACATAATGAGCGGAGATACAGCTCAGCATGTGTAACCTAGTTGTGGTCTTCTCACATCTAGAGTTTTTTTTCCTTTGTGAAACTTTAGTGACCGAGTATACCCTACGGCGTTTCGGTCTGTGATAGCCCTCCTATACTCAAACAATGGATAGCGTGTCTAGTACTCTAGGCAACAGCCGACCTACTGAATTATTGATTTAGGTTTTCCAAGAACACACGTTGCACTGCGTGCAAAGATACAGTATATCAGCGTTCAAGACCACACATAATGTTATGTTTGTTAAACGTAAAAGATGCATTAGTCTGTAATTCTTTAAAAGGGACTGATGTCTTTGTAGATCATATTGCACGTGTAAATGAAAAGTAGGCCTTTTCTGTTTACGTTTACGCAATTTAATTTGCGTACAGTTCAGGCACTGCGGGTCTTTCACGCAGCACCTTCCCTAATTTTTCTGCACGGAAACGCGGTGGCGCGTCCATGGTAACCAAGTTTTGATGTGAAGTGGAAAGTGGCTGGACAAAGTTTGTTTTACGACGAAGGACGCGGAAAATGCGGCACGACTCAGGTGTAATTTTTAAAGTCTTATTTATGTGGATTAATATTTTGACTAATTTAAATGTGATTGGAATCTGTGCATCCAAACGCTCCGACGCTGAAAGGACAGTCAATTTGGGGACTTGATCTTACGTGACTTTGGGTTACAGGCTAGTGAACTACATTTATATTGGTCTGTAATATTGCATTTATGGTTATTGTAATTCACCTACTGCCATAACTGTTAACATGTTGACATATACATGTGTTTCCATAACTCGCCACCGATTAAATAAAACATTCTGTTATTCACATTGTCTGTTTGAAGCACAACTTTAGCATTAAGTAGGTCGCTAACACAACCTGTATGTGGTGTCTAAATGCCATTCATGGCATTTTAATCATGTTTATTTGGTCGTTTTACCCAAACTCTCAAAAACGCTGTGACACTGGCAATATGGACTTAAATGTGCATGTCTAATTTATGCCCAAGGCTCTTGCAGTAGACAAACTTGGTCCGGCATACGACAAACTAGAACCAGAAAGTGTCAACTTTTTTTTGTTGTTCAAGTGGCAGTATCAGGTTAAAGTATAGCCTGCGTCATCTTTTAAATGTTGAGACACGCAACAAATAATTTTTACAATGTATATACAATATGTGAATTCCTCGATAACTTAGGGTATATTTGGGGAAATGGTCACAACAGATTCGGTGCTGGATCAAATACTGGGGTCACACCACCGCAGGGTAATGGTCATACCGTTGAGAAGACAGCCATTTGTTAAATTCTACCAGTGGATTTTGACATAATGCAAAAAAATCTTACACAGCCATGTATGTTAGTCATGTTCGGGACCTGCCAGTTTTTAACTTGGGTATAACTATGCGTTGCTTTCAGCGACTTTAACTATCCAGAGATGACAACGGCTGTAAAACCGTGTCCATCACTTCCAGCGGTGCCAAAGACTGACGGCCGGAGAATGAAGAAGCTGAACAACTCTGTCGTGTCACCTTTAGAGGGCGATAACGGTGAGTTATTTTCCTTCTTTTTCTTTGTGTTGTTTACAGAAAAAACAAGTAAATACACAGTTTTGCTTGTTCAGTCGACATAGCCGAGTGAGCTGCTTTTATATATGGTCTTGCGCGTGTTGAGAAATTGTTGCTGCGATTTGAATGTCATGTAATTGCAGCACTCCCTGAGTTGAAGGAGAAACTGCCAGTGACGGACGGAACCAGTATGCACATTGTGTCGCTTCAGAATGACTTCATCCCTGATGAAATTCTCAGTAATCTAACTTCCACGGTGTATGCTCCTGACAAACTTGGGCCACTCAAGAATTCCAAAACCCCCAAAGACTTTAAGGTTAGTCCCCTTCCATACAATTTACAAAAGTAATCTAATTCGTCAAATATTGTTTAAAATAACCTTTTTTTAAACACTCTAATGATTCTTCTTGGGTTCTAACCTCAGGTCTGTGGAGTCCATTGCAAAGACAGTGCATGGCACCATGCTGCTGTCCGTAAGAAATACCAGTACCTTCTTGACCAACCAACTTCACTGAAAGGAGCTGGCAGGTTTTGACAATGAGAATCTAAGTCTTGTACTATGTATCATCTTATGTTCAGATACAGATTTAGGAAGTTAATGTTACATAACTGTGCTTTTTTCCCCCCACAAATTTACGTGTTTATTACAGGGGGAGGTGAGTGGCTAACATACATATATGTTTGTGTATGTGTGTGTGTGTGTGTGTGTGTGTGTGTGTGTGTGTGTTTGTACCAGGGATATCTCTTTTCTCTGTGATGCCATGGTCTCCCAGAGGGAGCATATCCCTTTACCATCTGTGATTGACAGAAACAGCGCACAGTCACAGGGCACGCCAAAGGCAGGCATACACCCATATGAGAGCCTTTTCCATTTTTAATTGAGTACGTTGTTTATAGGTTGAATAGGTTGAGAGCTTTGTTTTTTTTTTTAATTCCATGTAGGATATGAGTACCATGGAGACTTTGATCCCTGAGGAATATCACATTGTGAAAAACAGAGGAGTGAGAGCCCTGCAGTGTTACGAAGAGTAAGCAACTGTGAACTAGCCCTTAGACTGATTAATGAAATAACAACAAAAACAACAACAACAATAATAACGATAACAGCAACAGCAATAATAATATTATAATCATCATAATTCTTCTTCTTATTTGTTCTTTCTATAATTTCAGTAAATTCACAGTTCTGCTAGAAGATGAGGACAAGAAACTACGGGTCTTTCCTTCATTGTGAGTAAGAAAAAGACACAGTACGAGCGTTACCGCTGCAGAAAAAGCATTGTGAATCACGTGAGACACACATTTGATCGATGCTTTTCACTGACATGGCAGCTACAGCGATACAGAGGTAATGAAATAGTGATGGAGTGATGTGTGACTGGCAGGAGGCCCAGTGGGCGACTGGAAGCAGTGCAGCTAATGAGGGTGATGGATGAGATGCTGGACAAAGCAGGTGTCAATCAAGAGTTTACAGAACTCACAGAACTCTCACAGGTTCACTATGAATTTTTTATTCCCGTTTTTTTCATTTACCCAATTTCATGGTCACTGTTAGAACGTTTTAAGATGTTTCTCTCTCTCTCTCTCTCTCTCTCTCTCTCTCTCACTCTCTCCAGATGAAAAATCTCCTGGAGCTGGTGCAGGCAGAACAAAATATTTATAACGTTGTGTTCCATGAACTGGTTCGGCAGGTTAGTGTGGAGTGTACAGAGAGAGGACAGCTGCTGGCCAAGCTCAGGTCTGTGTGAATTTTGAAACATTCACTGCTGCCTCCCTGATTTTCTTGTGAAGTCTGATGGTGATGGTTGCAATGACCTGGGCAAACATACTGTGTCATCCAGTGTAAAATACATGAAAGTATTATTAGAAGCTCTTTCATGTCAGTAAATTACCCGACTGCTTTTGCTTGCTACGTTGTCATTAGCATGAGAGTACCTCAGACATATGGGCTTTTTTTTATATCAGCAAGATACATCCACATTTGACAAAGTTCAGGTTATTTTGCTCTATTTTTGCTGATACATAGTAGCATCTTGCTGGTAACATTGTCGTCTCCTGTGCTACAGACAGAGGTATGTGGCATTACTGGCCCGTATCCCTCAGCAGCTAAAGGGCCTGCATACAGAGATGCTTGCCCAGAGGGCCTTGGATCGCCGGCTCACTGAGGAAGTCATCTGTTTCAAGAGCTCCATAGAACAGCTCAACCAGTAAGCCCAATGTTGTGATCCCACTCTATACATGCATTTGAGCGCTATGTATTGTATCTATAAGTTGAGGTCACATGAATGCTAATAAATCTCTTTGCATACTGTGCTGTGTGTTGCCACTGTGTTTATTGACATGCGCGTCAGAGAGCTGATTCAGCTGAGAGATCACGACGAGTGTGTGTCCAACCAGGCTGAGAAGGCAAAAGAAGAGTTGGCCAAGGCACTGGAGCAATCTCAGAAGAACGCAGAGTAAGTGAACCGCTACACGGAAATTAATATTCAGGGGTTTTTTTTTGCAAATGAACAGTACGTAACTCCACCTCCTCTACAGTATGGTGAAGGAGTATCACGATCTGTATGCGATGCAGCGTCGGAGGCTGGAGGGGCAGGTGGCCAGAGTGACTGAAGAGAGAGATCTGTGGAGTAGAGTCACCTACAGCCTTGCACTCAAGGTTTGATATCTGTTACCCCCACACAAATTTTGCTCTGTTCACTGTTTGGGCTCCTCGACCAGTTTGTTTCCAGTTCACAATAGGTTTTCGTAGTTCTCACTCCTCCTCCTGTTACACATTCAGTAAGCAACGCCATTTAATAATACTGTGAGTCTCTCCACCTGAAGTGAATATGTGGTTTAAATGTTAAATTTTAACTGTGTGTTGGTTTTGAGTCTCTGGTGTGCATCGCTTCCAGGTGATCAAATTAAATAACCTGCAGCTCGTCAACAAGCTTCATGTCAGCGAGCAGACATGGACCAAGACAGCAGAGCACTTCACTGCATTTCTCAGCGCCATAGTAAGCAGATACTCCCTGTACGTCCAGCATGTTGTCTGATGTGTTTTAGCTGACAAATAAAACTGTGCTCTTCAGGACTCGGAGGATATGATCCGTGTCACACATTTGACAGACCAATGGAAAGAGCAGCTGACTGGCTTCATTGAGAACATCACAATAGCTGAAGCTAAACAGTGTGAGGGCATCAGGTCTATCCAGGAGGGCATTGTCAAATGGCAGAAATTCTGTCAAACAAACGTCAAGTAAGTGAGACAGTGATGTCAATTGTCAGTTATTCTGTTTTTGCTCTTTCTTTTTGGGTGATTATTTTATTTATTTTATTTCTATTCTTTATTTGTCTTTAGGATCCCAGATGTTAATATTGAGCAAGTCTCAGAGGAGGAATTATTTGCTGACTTGAAGCAGTGGTCAGCGGTGAGGACGTTCAGTTCACGTTTAGTTTCTTAACTCATGAAATCTCCTATACAAGATTTAGAAGTGGTTTAGAAGTTTTGTGTACCTGTTGCACTGATCTGAAGAAGTTAATACTATCTCATGAAACCCCAAATATATTTATTAGTTCAATTAGTTAACAGCTTTGATATCCATCCTGAAAACCACTATAAGGAGATATAAGATATTAGAGCAGCATCAAATGTAGATATCTTTCTATACTTTGAATTTCTCAATCACCTTGTTAGTTAGAAATAATTATCGATAATATTTATGTTACTCTCCCTCTGTAGGAGTTGACCAAGCTATGTGAACGTTATGGAGGGGAGGATCTCCTGTCTGGACAGGAGACACTCAACACAATGACAAACCTGCAGAAGGCCTGGGTGGAGGTAGGCCTGGAACTTTTTGGGAGACACCCAGGACCAGACAGAGAGCCCCCTAAAGGCCAGGAAGCCATGAGAGAACTGAGCAAGGCCATCATGGAGCTCCACAAGCAACTGGAGACGCGCATCAATGGAGAAAGTGGTGAGAATGTAGAGTAAATTGAAGAACTTCATACCATGTTTTTAAGAGTAATTTTGCCAATGTAGCCCCAAGCTTCTGACAGAACACTCTCTATTGTACTGTTATGTCAGGCATTCATAAGCAGCTGATGTTTCTGGTTGGGGATATGGAGCTCTGGGTCGTCAAGGAGCAGGCCCTGAGTGTGCAAGACTGGCTGAAGCTGGAGAAGGCACTGGACAGCTGGCTGAAGCTCTCTGAGGAAGCCTTGCAACAAGTGGATAGTACACAGCCAGAGAGCGAGAGAATCAAGCAGAAACCCCATATTAAGTTAGGGAGTAACTATAAATGTGCCTACCTTTTTAATGATGTTTCAGTAAAACCTTTGTTTACTGATGACCTTTCTGCATCTCAATTATTGCAGGATTGAAATCAGCGACATCCTCAGCACGCTACGCCACTTCATCTGGTCGCAAACTAATTTCTTTGACTGCGAAAACCTGAGACTCTGTGAAGAGGTATAGCATTAACCAGTTTGCAGTACCACTTCAGGTATGTTCTGATCTGCCTCATGTGGAATACCATCTTATTCTCGGTGGTCTATAATGGCAGGTAAATACCATCCATAATCAGCTGATTCGCTGGATGGTGGACCTGCTTCTTCAAATGGTGCCGGACCACTG
This sequence comes from Chanos chanos, assembly GCF_902362185.1. Taxonomy (NCBI): domain Eukaryota; kingdom Metazoa; phylum Chordata; class Actinopteri; order Gonorynchiformes; family Chanidae; genus Chanos; species Chanos chanos. Next base: position 15,207,785 of record NC_044508.1, on the reverse strand, counting down.
CAATGATCAAGAGACGCCATCTCTCTTGGGCCTTGAATCCAGTGCTGTCATAGAGTCATCTGTTGAGAAGCTGGAGAAAGATGCCAGGAACCTTGCCCAGAAATTTGACTACATTTCAAAATACATTACATGGTAGATCTCGTGGATTTTAATCTCTCAGAGCAATCAAAATGGAGAATGTTTTTGGCACACAAAAGAAAGAACATAAGCTTACCTCAGAGAAATCCTCTAATGTATTTTTTACTTATGAAAGGTATATAAAATATCTGTCATGCAGCTCTTGCCTGGCAATTGTGGAAGAAGAGGTCCACAGAAACAAGACTCAGGATGAGACAGACAATGAGCTTCATGAGCTCAATAAACTTCAGGTACCCCATGTCTTTGTTGAGTGACTCAAACATTTCAGGTGCTCATATAGTCTAATTTAGTGTCCTAGTAGGCAGAGTGAACTCATTCCATTTCAGTCATCCAGAATGGGCATGACTCTAACTCTAATTAGGTCTCAGGTTTTTGTATTACTGCTTGAATACACTAGAGGGCACTTCAGTGACCATAAAAGGTGTTTTCTCATTGCATGTTGTGGTATTGAATATGTCTGTGTGTGTGTTGATGTCATTAGAAGGAGTACGGTGAGTGGGCGAACGCCTGTCGTATCCTCCTGTCTGATTTGACGGGAGGCCCCGTGGATCTGCACCTGTCGGAGGAAACGACGCCTTTGTCTGTACCTGACATTCCCTCAGCAGCCACTAGCGTGGAGTCCTTGGTGAGGGGCAGTTTCTCTGTAACCCAAAGGTTTACTGTATATGAAACTGTTTTGATGCGAGTGTTTGCATTTTGTGCTAAGTAAATATTGTTTTTTAGGTAGATGCACACACAGAACCAGCCACTGAGGCAGAGGAAGAGGAAGAACAAGAAAAGAACAAAGCAGAGGAGCCCATGAGCGTGGTTAGTCACAGGTGTCTCGTACACTCCAATATTAAACAGTTACTCAGTTTCTATCATTTATATTCACCAATAGCCCCCTTGCTCTGCTTAGCTGGAGAAAAACCTTGCGAAACTAACATTTCTTACCTACTCCCTCATCACCACAACAGATTGGAAAAAAAAAAAGAAAAAATAGCATTTGTGAACAACAGTTATCCTCACAGTCAATAAATGCCAATTCATTGTACATGTGTTCATGTACATGTGTGTATACGTGTGTGTGTCAGACTGAGAGCAGTTCTGTTCAGGAGGAGCAGCAGAGTGCAGATGCCGTGGAGGAAAATGACAGCCAGGGAAACCCAATCATGAAGTTAATAGGTCACGACGGGTACATTGTGGAGCAGACCTTGGGCCAAGATACAGTCCAGCTGAATGGGGTAGGAGTTGGGACGTGTCATTTGCCTGATTATATGTTGCTCTGAAGATCCATTAAGAACCTCAGAATCAAATAACTCCATTTGTCTCTTGTCTTGCAGACCAGTGAACAGGTGATTTGCCCTCAAACCGCTAATGCACAGAAGGCCTTCGATACTCTGACCACAATGAGTGTCCTTCAGCAGAAGCTGCTGTGAGTAAATCACGGTGTTACAATGGTTCAGTTGAACATGTCTGTCAGTTGTCTGGGTGTATGTATAGCCAAAACTCATACATGTCTGTGTGTGTTTGTGGAACCAGTGACTCGGAGGCCCGTGCCCAGAGTGCAGAGAAACGAGCTCTCCAGGCGGAGGAGTCCCTGCAGGCGGCACTGGTGAAGATCCAAGACATGGAGAGGCAGCTACAGAGCAAGCTTAGTCTGGAAACCAAAGGTGAACTAGACTGTTACGAAACCAAGATCAAGATCTCACCAGTGGTTGAACACGCTTAGTTAAAGATGTGTCTTATGGTGTTTTAGGAAACAAGATGGCTGAGACAGGAAGCCCTAAGAAAGCAGTCACTCCTGAACCCAAAGTGGTGAACCAGAAGTCTGGGCCCAGTGCTAAATCAGTCAAGTCCACCAAGAAACGCTGAACTGAAAAGCACACTCACCATCACTCACCTGAGAACGTGATTTTATACATGGAAAAATAATAAAAACAGATTTAAATCTTTGTGTATTCTTCTTAAATCATTGTATTTGACAGTATACAACATGTTTGTGAATTAAGCATTTTGTGCATTTTCTGTAAACTGTGTTTACAGGGGGTTAAACCTGGCTCATGATGATAAGAATCTTAATACTAAAGGGGGGAACAGATGTAAACTGACAGTTGAAAGACTTTAAAGAATTAATCAAACCCTTACTTTACCTATCAAAACTGAGTAATTTAATAGCAGTGTTAAAAAAACAGCTAGATACATACACTTTAATTTTCCCACCACTAAATATAGTATTCCCCCTTTACATCATTGGTGAATCTTTATCAGCCTCTTTTGTGATGTCACCTGTGGTGAGGTTTTGATTGACTGTAGTAGTAATGGCTGACAGGTCAGCAGCTTGCTGGAGGAGGTCACAGGGTAACGTAACAACCACAGCTGGCTTTTCAGAATGTAGACTGTGCAGGAGCTGAAGGAGACGCAACTGAACAGCCATCGGAGATCCAGAGAGAGTGTCCAAGGAAGCCCTCAGGGCCTCACAGGCTGCCTTCTCTCCTTCTGCTGCAATCACCTACAACACACCACCTAAAAGCTAGTACCACGGACTTTCATCAGCCATGCTTAGGATAATGGAGAATATGTAACTTTATCAGGCCAGTAAGATTTAGTAGAGGCTCTTTACTTTGATTTGGGCCTGTCTCTTGGCTTCAGCTTCAATTGCGAAGTTATGTTGCAGTTCAGGGGGAAGATGGATGTCTTCTCTGAAATTACAATAGTTACCTGAGCAAATAAGCAACTCGCAGACTGAACACTGTGTTGTCCAGTCCGTTACAAGGTAAACTCCAGAGATTTTGGTTCGTTCTATTCAAGCTCTTGCACTCCCTAATCACATCGTCAACTAATTATCATGTCTTCACAATACAGATTTGAAAGTACTTATTTTAGGAGAAAATAAAGTGAAATGGAAGCCAGGATTTTTTTAACTGTAGCAGGCTATGGGCACATGCTAACCTCTCTTTGTAAATGATTATTACTCACATTTCTGTCCTCTCCACCTTAATTCCCCATTTACATGCAATGGAATCTAGAGCGACCTGAATGGAACAAGACAAAAATACGTTGATTTGTTCATTCAGAAGATAATGACTCATGGAAGCCCACATAAGATGCCAAGTTACTGCTCATATGACGCTCGGCACACCTGGATCTCCTGCGCAATTTTCCTTCTGTCCAGCAGTATCTGGGTGAAGGTATGATGGGCAAGGACCTCCCTGACTGAGACCTGGACCAAAGCCTGGAGCACGGCAGGAACTCTAGCCAATGAGCTGTAGCACAGGGACACGTTCTCAATGCGGTAGTAACAGACCGCACTAACTTCTGTGCAGACCAGATCTTTTGTCACCACCTGAACACATCATAAGAGTAAAAGAGTTATGGTTTTTCAGCCTGGAATGATTCCGTTTGGAATTATTCCGTTAATATTTGATAAGCGCTGCGTTTTCGATTTCCAGTGAAAGGAATTACCGTGTGTGAGGGGACTTGTAGCGTTTTCAGACGGATGTCTACTTTATGGCAAACATCCAAGAATGGGAGGTAAAAAAGAAGACCTGCATTGAATTAAAATTAAAATTAAAATATAACAATTGGATTAAATAAAAACCTCTAAAATAATAATCTATAAATGATGTCATAATTAATCATACATTTAGTATTGCTTGCTTAGAAAAATATCGGCATACAAAAGACTGGCTAGACGTATTTTTTATACCTGGTCCTCTGGGCTTTCTCTGTAACAAGTGCCCTAACCTAAAAATCACAGCTCGCTCATGCTCCCTGATAATCTGCAGATAAAGCAGAAGAAACAAAGTGATGTATATGAGTTCTCCAACCAAATATGTTCTCAGGATAGGAGCAAAGAAAATGATGGCGCTGTCAAAGTTCACCTTTATACAGAACCAAATGGAGACAGGCAAGAAGAAGATCACAGTGGCAACTGCTACAACTACGAGTAGCAACTCACAAGCTCCAAGGCTTCTGGGCTTCATGCCTGTAAAATGACAATAAATGTTCATATGGACCGAGACAACAGGTCTCCACAATATCCATTTCTTCCCTGGCAATGGGGCTTAGCGATGTTTTGCACCTAGGCTGATCATATGAATGAATACTGATTAAACAATTTGCAGAATAGATGATCAGGACTAGACTTTTGTTTTCTCTCTCTTATCTAATACATCAGAAAATAACGTCATGGTTCTTAATCCATTGTTCAAAGTTGCAGAGCTCTAAGGAACTAATTGAAGAAGCTGATCTACTTTAAGTACTATGATATAGCTTACCCTCCTCACGCCACCCAGTCTCCAGCAGCCCCAGTGCTTCTTCATTTTCCTCTTTCGATTTTTCTCTCACACTGTCTACATTAACGACAGTAGAGCAGGACATCTCTGGTGGTCTCAGTTTGATCTCTTTGCCCTCCTCCAACATGTCGTCGGTCGTCTCCTTGTCTTTTTTCATCTGAGGCTCTTGAAGCCTGACTGACTTGCTTATTTTCTGTGATCTCTCCTTAGGGACTGGTGACGGTTCCCTCTTTGTCGTCTTCCCAGGTCTTGGAGGACGATGTGATGACACTTTTTCTGGTCTTCCCTCCATACCAGTCACTTTCATAAAAGGGAATCTAACACACCAGGACTGTGATTTGGATGTGTTGTTTGTGGTATTATTTGTTCTCAAGATAAGACAGTTATCAGGTACATTGTCCTAATAAAGCCTGTCTGATCTCCTGACATAATATGCTGGAAGCAAGAGGAGGGGTTACATGGTATGCAGATAGGGAGTAAAACAACAGAGAAGGAGATAGGGGTGGGATTCAACTAATGAACAACTCTTTTGCAAATTAACAATTCATTTGATGCAAAAAAATATATAATTTTATTTTTGGGGGAGTCATTAACATAAATTCATCAAAGTCCTATCTATTTTTCGTTTTATTTTTTAAATCACTTTATTCACAGGATAACGTGATTTTGGTCTTTTTAAATGCCCTTGACATGTATCGTTTGGGAATGTGCAGACTCAGCCGTCGTATTACAAGGGGCCGATGGTGTCTTCCTCCAGAGATAACACACTCCTTAGTCATTTAATTAATTTGTGCATTAGAAAACTGACCTAATGTTTCACAGAGAATTTTAAGGTTCTTCTGAAAGACTTTGATTCTGGCGGAACTGCCCTTTGTCTGACCACAATATAATATCCACGTGGCGTACGTAAATGATTACTTGAAACTGGACAGTGTGTGTCACCACGTACAGGTCATTAATTAGCCCTTTAATGCTATTGCATTAAAATTGGGCGGATTTAATAGATGACTTTGATACGTTTACGTGACAACAGGATTGTATAGCATTTATCATTCGAGGTACATTTCTTGCAATTATCCTTCTGTTCAATGCTGTGACATTTCATGGGTTAACTGGATTAAGACATGCCGCTAGCTTGTTTCGTATTCCACAAATTTGTTAACTCCGACTAACGTTAGCTGGTTTACACATGCGCGTTATGTGAATTTCACAGGAAATTAAATCTTAATCTGGTATTTACCATAATTTGCAGAGTTTTAGCAAAAGTCAGTAAACTGGTTTTGTTTCGCCGATAACACGTCTGTCAGAAAGTGAGTTGTGCGCCAGTTCTATATCTAGCAAACTATCGCTGCTTGAAAAGCTTCGTTTAACTTTTGTGCAGTGCATCGGAATCCTGCTCCTGGCTGTCCACAACTCTGTACGTTTTAGGTCTGTTCCTGCTCCAACACACCTGCTTCATCTAATCTCATCTGGCTGATGAGTTTGCTCAGGTGTATTAGAGCAGAGAAGAATCGAAATCGTGCACTGCTGTAGGCCTTCGGGAGCAGGATAGGGAAAGTTTTTAAAAGTATTGCGCCTGTTTTAAGCTAACACGCTTGATGTAGCCTTATCACACGCTTTCACGTCCTATTTCTCTCTTACACTTCTGCAATCTCTTTTATCCCTTTCTGAGTTATCAGAATGACCCAGGAACACTTGCTGGCTGGCTTGAGGAAGGATGTACGTTCGCTGCTGGTATCGGCCAAGCATGGGCTGGCTCCTGAACAGCTGAAACGGGACTACCAAAAAATGCTTGGATATGCCCTCCCTCTGAAACGTCTGGGATTTTGCAGTGTTTTAGACATGGTTAAAGAAATGCCAGACGTCGTGCTTGTGGATTACTCACGAGATGGCAGTATATTGTTAAAAGGTAACTCTATCCAGATTTCCAGTTTATCTGATACTGTTTTGTTACAGTATCAGACATTACAGTATAGTATATGCTTTTCCTAGTTTGACAAAAGCAAAAGAATAAAAAAGACTGCACTCTTTACCAGCAAGGCTCACAATTTTTTGTCATACTACTTGTTGAATTTTCGATATCAAGTTTACCATTGTCTAATGATGCCTTATCCCTGTCTGTATAGCTGTAGGAGATGAAACCACAAAGGGAATAGAGGAGCTTGTGTCAAAACAACGTAGTCAAAAACCAAAGGCGTCCTACCACAGATCAAGGGTTGGGGCTTTGTCTTTTCACTACCCCCATGGAGGTCCTCCCGTCCTCTCTCGCCGTCACACTCTGCCTACCCTTCCCGCTCAGCTCCGTAGTCAGCTGCGCCAGTTGCTGTCCCATGGACCGATTGGACTTTCAGAGCTGGAAACCAAATATGCCTCTCAGTTTGGCAGACCCCTCCAAATCACACAGTATGGATTCTACAGTGTTGCAGAGATGCTGGCTGCAGCTTCTGATCTTATAGCTGTGAGACAGAGTCGCACAGGATCCCAGCTGCTTCTGAGAAACACTGTGGCACCAGTTAAACAGTCTAAAACTCTGACACCCAGGCCTAGCAAACACAAACTGTTAAGCGCTATTAACAGACTGTCACCTAACACAGGTCTGTTGGTGCTATGGTATGATTTGAAAAAATCTGTTGAGAAAGATGTGATTTATAAGCATTCCTCTTTATGAATTTAAGTTCCATCTAGCCATGTCTTAGTTTATTGTGTTCTGTCTCTCTTGTGACTCAAATCCCAGTCTTCAGCAATGGTCAGGGGAGCGCTTCTTCAAGTCTCAATGTAGCTTCTCCAAAGAACACCCACCAAGATGTTCTACGTCACTCTTCACCAGGGTCTGAATCCCTGCCAAAACCTGTGAGGGAAAATCAGTCTTTTGAAAAGTCTGTCACAAAGGTATGTTGAAAGAGCGCTTGTATTTTTCCCCCATGTCTTATTTGGTGCCAGATCTGTAATATGTTTAAGGCAGCCCAGAGAGCTGTATGGATTATTAGGGAAAAAGAATAGTAGATTTCTTTTCAGGTGGCATCCAAAAATAACATCTTTTGAACAATGTAGCTTGAGGAGGAACTTAAGCATTGGATTGTTGAGAATGGAGATGCTGGGACTGTCAGCCAGGAAGTGAAAGAGAAGCTTCGAAAGGTTAGACATATCCACGGAAAAAAAAAAAAAAAGAGAGAGAAACTTTTCTTTTTTTTTTAATTTTTTGGACGACTCTCAGGATGCTTGGACTATTTTCAGGTTGTGTCTGAGACTAAGGAAGGACTTTCCATTCACAGTCTACCAGCAGAGTACAAGGTAGTATGATTTCATTATCTGTACTATGATCGTGTTACGAGTCAAGTTTTGTTACTTTGTAAAGATGATTTTCTTATGTGAGGCTGTATTGCTGTGTAAACTAACACTTGATGGACTACAAAAATCATGGCGAGATTCTGAATGATGATCCTCCTCCGTCACGTTCTGTGTTTTTGGATTGTTCCAGAAAATGTTTGGTGAAGACTTGCCTGTGACACAGTGTGGCTTCCTGAGTGTGACTGAGATGGTTGGTGCTTTGAGTGACACGCTTTGTCTCCAACCAGACCCTGTAGAGGGCGGGAATCATTGGATCGTCACAGAACTCAAGGACGGTGATGCCGAGACAGGTGTACCATTCATCATCTTCTTAAATTCATTGTAATTGAATGTAGATGTGAAATGCTAGGGCAGAGGTGTTCACGTCTTGTCCTTGTAGAGCCCTGCAAAACAGGTCTGTATATCCTTCAGCCATCAATCTGGGACATGTAATAGTCAGAAAAAGTCAAATCCTCCAGGACTTGCAGGCTTTGCATGGCTGTGCTAGCTGACAGCAGAGATGGGCACAAATACATCAAAAAGTATCTTGTTACAAATTACAAATACTTGCTCATCAAATGTATCAGAATAAAATACAAAATACTGGTGTCAGAAAATTTGTAACTTGAAAATACAAAAATACATACAAAATGATCTTTGACACCATTTTAGACATTTAGCAGATGCCTTTTTCAGGAGTGACTTAACAGTAAGTGCAACAGTAGAGTAAGCTAATTTCCTAGATCTCTAACTTTACAAGCAAACAATCATTTGAATAAGATATTAACCACAATAAATGGCTAAATTTAGCTGTTAGACAATTTTGTCCTTAGGAACAAAAGAAGCTAGCCTGATTTATTGATAATGAAGGCTTCCATAAGACTAACCACAAGATGCCACTGTCCCAGGCTGTCTGTGCATGCCTGTGACATGAGCTGGAATGCCACTGGCAAGCTAGCAAATAAATTCACAAGTTTTAGAGCACAGCTAATTGCTCTGTTCTTCTGTCCTATAATGACATTCAGTGGGCAATATCTGATAGTATATTATACTGCATACTTCACCTTAAGACAGTGGTTCTCAACTACAGACCTCAGTGCCCACTGCCCCGCATGTCTTTGTTTTAACTCTTCATTAACTGAGCTGATCAAGGGCTTGATGATTAGTTTATCAGTGGAATCAGGTGTGTCATTCCTGAGGAGTGTTAAAACAAAGATGTGCAGGGCAGTGGGCCCCCAGGACCGGAGTAGAGAACCACTTGCACCGAGCACCAAAGTAGCTTCTTTCCTTGGGTTACTGGTCATGAGGAAAACAAACAGTGCCCAACAAGCCTGCTGGACCCAACAAGATGTGTCATGTGATTTACTTGCATCTACCCAAAGACTGTGATAGGCTGTATTTAGTAGTCCTATAGTAAACCTGGTGATGAAAGTTCTTGACTTTTTTGAGAATAAAATGACATATCTGATTAAGTATTTTAAATACACAAAGTACAGTCTCTCAAAGTATTTTGTTACAAATTACACCCGATTGTTTTCTATTCAGCAAAATACAAATTACAAAATACTCAAAAGTAATTAAATACAAATTTTAAATACATTTAATTGAAATAGTGCCCATCTCTGGCTGACAGTTGGGTCGTTTGTTTGCCATGAGTCTAACAGTGGTCCTATTTTGGTTTCATGGACTTACACCTTTCATCACAGCGCTGTAGCGACAGCTTGGGTGAGGGCTCAGATATTGCTTGTCATGCTCATTACATCTCCTAAACCCACAGCTAGACACCATTATTTCTTGTTTACTGACTGAATGCCTGCTGGATGGTATCCTTTTTCTATTGGCGAGTGACCTCAAAACGTTTTGATAGGGTTCTCTCAAAATGAAGATTCTAGTGCATCTGACCTATCAGAGTCCCTGAGCCCCCCCAGCAAAGGGGCCTACTTCAGCTGCGTTGAGTCTCAGTGGGAAGGTCGAACTGGGGAAGATGGTTCCTCAGGGGATTCAGAAGGAGTCTCTGAACTCAGGATTTCCAACAAGACCGTCCATCAGGTGAAAATGTTTGCCATCCGCCAAGATAAGGGGTTTCATGTTTCTTCAACAAAACTGCTTTAAACTTTTACTGCTTATTTCTCTGGGATGATTCATGAAAATGTGAAATAGGGGTTATTGCAATTCTGTTACTATGAAATTATGTAAAATTTTATCCACACCTTGTCCAGAGCTAGAGAATTTGAGGACACATTTGGAACTTTTTTTTCTTTTTTTGACTACATTACCATCTTTTGATCCTCAAAATGATTCAGTCTCATCGTGTCACCCTTGTGGTGAAACCTTAGCGTGCCTGTCTTGCGTGTTTTCTTCTGGTCAGATGATGAACATCTTCCCTATGAACGTGTTGAACTGCGGATCATCGGTGCCACTGGATGCCATACAGTGCCAGAAGCTGAAGACCCCCACGCGCAGGAGAGAGAGAGAACTGGTGTCAGTGCTGGTGGAGAGGGTGGAGACGCCCGGTCACTTCTACATCCGTCTCAGTGAGAACACAGAGGCCAGAGCTCTGGAAAACATGATGCTAGAAATGAGGTCTTAGCTTTTCTTTCTGGTTTTCATTTTCTGCCTCATCGTTGTAACAGTCAAAAGCAAAACTGTGGCTGGAAAAAGTGATCTAAAATTGTGAACTAGCTTTTAATGTTAAATTGTAGGACGTCGTCTTTCATATATTTAGGTTTGACTAATCTTTTGAGGTCCTGTATGAGTGTATATTTTCAGCTGAAATATTGTAATGTTACCAAGTCTTGTCGGTGCTGTACCATGTCACTGGCATATCTGTCAAGATCAACTAATTCTCCTTTGTTTTCTCCTTTGTGATTTGACTCCCTTGTCTTCATTTCTCGGACGTTGTCCGTGTAGTCTACGTTGTTCTATGTCAAATACACATGCCTTTTCTGGTCGTGATGTGAGGTGTCGTGTCCTGTTTGTAGGAGCTGTTATTCATGCCCTGGTATTTCTGAGAGGTACCAGCTTCCTGACGCCTATATTCGGCCAGGGCAGGTGTGCTGCGTGACCCCCAGGGACATATGGTTCTATCGGGTTGTTATCCACAGAGTGACCAGCTCGTCAGAGGTGGAAGTGTATTACGTGGACTTTGGAGATGTCAGCAAAGTGAACAGGAGCAGCCTGAGGTTCCTCAAGTGGGTTCTCCCTACATGCTAACCAATGTCTCCCTGTGGCTTTCTCTGTTGGTAGAAAATGTTCTCACAATTGTCATATTTTCTGCACGTAGGCCATCTAAAAATGTCATACTTCTAATGATCTGGAGCTTTTTTTTGTTTTTTTTTAGATCTTGTTATGCAGAGCTCCCAGCCCAAGCAGTTCCATCAATGCTCATTGGAGTGAAACCAGTTGAAGTTAGGACATCATTACCCAACCGTTTGATGCTCTTTTCATTGTTTTTTTTAATTTACTTAAAGTGTCCCTTTATACGACATTATTTTAGCATTCACACAAAGTGTCTTCAAGTTTAAAAAAAAAAAATTCTCTTTTCTGTTATCTGATACAGAGCAGCTGGACGAGGAACGCGACAAACCTTTTTCAGAAGCTGTGTTGTGAGCGTACCTTGGTGGCGGCTATCCATGGTTACCAGCGTGACTTCCTGCAGGTCTTCCTGTGTGACACCCATATGGAGGAGGATGTGTATATCCACAGTGCCCTCTATGACGAGGGGCATGCTGTGCTCTGTTCCCCTGGCAAATGTGAACAGATGATTGCGGTCAGTCAAAGATAATACACGCACATACATCGATATTCAGAGTATTATCTGTTGAAGTTAGCATGGAAGGCCTGTACATACCTCCTTAGGGACTTTTGAGTCCTTATATTGGTGGGGGTTTTTGTTTGTTTGTTTTGAAAAGAAAAGTTTATGATCTAGACTAGCCACTTGTTTAATTGCACTGTGTGTTTGTATTGCGTTTTTTTTTTTCTTTTGTAATAATTATATGCCTTTGGTTTTTAGACGGCAGCACAATTCAATCCAGTGACCCTTTACCTCGGAGAGGGCCAGCTCGATGAAGTGCCAGAGCCTTACAGTTCACTGACATCATCTCACACTCCTAATGTACAGAACCAGTCTCCATTTATTTTCCCTCTGTTTTAACCCAGACAGTGCCTACCTTCAGTGAAGAGCTCAGTATGGAGTATAATGTGTAGAGTTTGTTTAGTGTACAGTATAACGTGGGTGGTTTTTGTGTTGACAAAAATCAGTTGTTCAGAGATTGTACTCAGCTTTCTGAAAATTTCAAGTGTTTTTTTTCCCCAGTGTCCTTGCTAAAATGATGGAGATCAGCAATGCGTATATGTAGTGGAAACAATAAGCCTGTACACTCTATGTAATAATGGAATGTACAATTATTTTTGTAAACTCTCTCACAGTATGTTAATATGAGAGTGACTGTGATTTGGGATCATTTTTTGTACACTTTTAACATATTTACTTCGTAGGGCTATGAGAACAATCCCTCTACAAATGACCAGGAAAACCTTATAGATCTTCCTGAACTGGAGTTTATTGACGTTGATGAGATGAGCACTTTGTGTAAGGTTGGTGTGTAAAAGTTATAACACCAGAGATTCCAGATGTTTTTAGCAATAACTCAGGGGTCACTACAGATATCGGTCAACTAATTGTAAAGCTGTCAGCGAACAAACCTTAAAGATATTGGTCAGCAAACCTTAACCTACAACACCTTTATTTATGTTTGTCTTGGATCAGATGATGTATTGGAGATCTGTCCTCTGGCTACACAGGTGGGGAATGCAAATCCATTTGGGGCTCTTCTGTGCAAACAGACAGAAAACTACAGCAACTGGGATGAGGGATGGCTTCCCGACAGCAACAAAGATGAGACAAAGACTATATCTGTGCCAGCGAGTGAAGACAATGAAGCAAAAGTTGCGGTAATATCACCTCCTGCTTTCCTTATGTTGACCTGAACTAGACAGGCAAGGTCACCCATTTATTTTTTGGTTGTTTTTGAATTCTCACTGACATCAGCTATCTGAACGACATGTTAAAATGTTCCCGCAAACACGCGCTGGATCAGAACATCTGGACGACATCTGTGTCTGTCTCGTCCTCGTTGTGTTTCTTGTGTCTGCATGTTTTGGGTTCTCCCATCGTCTTCATCGCTCAACACGGTTCTCTTTGTCCTCTCCTAAAATAGAAATGAGCAGTTTGTCTCAGTTCTGTTTAACTCCTGTGACTCGACTCATCGTCACTCGTTAGAATCCGGTCTCATCGCAGTCCCCCGGGAAGAATTTGCATGTAATTTTTTGGTAATGAGATGAATATGCAAATGATCTTCCCCTCATATGCTTCCTGTTCAGAGAGGGATCATTAAACAAACCCTGGACAGGAAGAGGCAAACTTATCATGCGTTCCAAAGATATCTAATCTGTAGCTTTTGTTATGTGAGATGGCAGCTACTATAAACCTTCTGGAACAAATTGAGCAGTTCTCTTTCTTGCCTGTGGCAGTTCTACATTGAACAGGATAAGCAACATATGTTGGTGATTAACTGCATATTGTGTTATTGCATTAGCATCTCGCCTGAAGTTTAATTACATAATGCAATTAAGACATCTTTTGGATTCAATATGTAGTTTAATAGCTACCATAAACAGAAGATTTTTGAATGTTGCACTGCGGACAGTTTTCGCCGAGTCAAATACCTTTCTTTGTCGTCGTTGCATTGCAGAGTAATGAAAGATCAGGTTTAAACATTTTTTTCTAGCCCGAAGGCTCATGAAAGCTTTGCAGCTGAGCTTTGAAACCTTTTAGGAGAAATTTGTGCTTTGATCTGTTTAAAAGTTTGGCGCTGTTTTCTTATAAATCTCACATCTCACTTTTTGGGTTTTAAAACTGCAACACTTATTTCCTTTGAACTTTCTGGAATAGTGTGAAGGAGGGGGGGTGCACTAAATGGATTAGGTATAACAGCTAATGAAATGCAGACAGCACACACCAGCTGACTGATGATATGTATGTCCTTTCAGTAGTCAATATTTAAGCAAAGCACCCAGAGTACAACACGGTGATGCTTTTTTTCTTTTTCTTTTTTTTTTTTAAACATATTGCCCCATTCTTGACTACCAGATAAGACACTGTGGCAATATGTGACATCGTAATGGGAAAAAAATAATTTCTTAATGTCTCCCCCCCCCCCCCCCCCCCTTTTGTTTTGTTCCTTAGTCTGAGACGCAGTCTTCTGTTTCACCCAGCCAGGCGGGCAGTGCTACCCTGCCGCACTGTGGACATGTAGAGCAGGATCCTGGTGTGGCTCACCTACAGTCCACCCTGAACACCCTCAGTCTTCACACCCCTGGGCTGGGACAGACCCAGAGCAGTGAAACAGCAGGTAGAGCACTGCACCACAGACAGCATAACCTGGAAGCAAAGGACAGAGCTTCTGGTTAGGAATATCAGATGGAGAATGGAAAGATGATATAGCTCCCATTATTGTAGTTACTTAGTTGCTTATTCAGTGAATCCCAACTGTATGGATACGTAAGGGTGTCATTATGCTATCTTAATGACTAGAGTAGGTCGCGGTCTTGAAAAGCTATTTATTCAAGGTTGATACTGATACACTTGAAAATCTGGGCACCATTGCAGTTAATCAAACTCAACAGTCAAATAACAAAACAAGTAAAGAGTAAACCTGAAGGAAAAATACTTGAAAGAAATACTAATAAACAATACGCTGTGAAATAGGTCTTTCAGATCATTCTTGTAGCTCCACATATAATTTAACATTTTATACCCACCCTCCCTGTGGAGACAATGTTATATATTAAATTCTCAGTTTTCTTATTTGTGCAGATCTGACCAGCAAACCGCCTCATCCTGTGTCTCCAAGCCTCGTGTTCTCATTGTTTGGCATAAGAGACGGAATACGCGCGGACAAGCTCTTCCTGCGTAACGCTTCACCTTTAGCGCTGAGCCCAGCCGCCCGACTGGCCGCTGGAAGCAATCTCTGTTCCTGGTATCCTCAGAAAATGGCCTGACCTAGTTCTCAGCAACACAAAACATCAAATGAATGATGTTGAATGTGGCACTAATGCGTTATAATGATGGATCGGCCATCATGGCATTTTATTTCACATTTTTACGTTTTATGCCTTTTATGTTTTTGAATTATAGTAAACGAAAGCCCGTTTAGGTTTTTGAAAATACATGAAAGTTGTGAAACTCCTTTAAAGAGAGAGAGAGGCTATGTTTGGGCTGGTAAATGTAACATTTGTACTGTCGTGCTTGTAAAAATTGATTTTTCACTGTTTCTTTTCTTGTTGATCAGATAAGGAACATATTTGCAGTTCCTGCGTTTTCTTATGCGAGTAAATTGTACATGTTCTCACAGTTTGTGGGTTTTCTTCTTTTAATGGTTTGTCCTGAAGATGGTTGTTAATCGTTCTGAATTTAGTTAAGAGCAGACAACTTATTTTTGTGATAATTAAAATCCAAACTGTGGATCTAAAACGTATCTGTTGTCTGTTATAAACTTGATGTAATACATTTTAATCAGGGGTCACTCACTTTGTTTTTATTCTCCTGTCTTTTTGGAATACTGCACAAAGACTACATAGAAACTGGTCCTCAGGTCATCTTAACAGCTTTTCAAAATGAGTGATCATTTTTAATTTTCTCTAATGGGAGAAGTAGAAGAGGGATTTTGGTATTTCTCCTCCTGAGACCTCCAAGTGACGTGCCTGATCTTTGACCTGACCATGACTGCTCAACGGTGTCAGCCATGAGCATTCATCATGTCTCTTCTACTGTTTTTTCTGACACTGAAAATGCTGAATGACCTCTTGTACACCCTTTCTCATTTCCGTTCTTCCTCTTCACTTTTATTCATGTGACTAACGTTGTTTTTGTCATATTTTTCTTTCTCCTAGCATCGTGACAAATAACTCTGAACAGCATTTAGACGTGCCTGGGGAAAGAATAAACACAACAGAAGTTTGAGTGTAATTAGTGAACCCTGAATAAATAAAAGCAAATCTATCAACGTACTAAATGTTCAGTCACGGAAGGTCAGCCATGCAGATGGCAGGGACAACACAGTCTGCGTTTGGTGACCTGACTAAGTTCCACATCAACACCATTTCCCCCCTCTGACTCAACCCACACCCTGTTTTCAGCCTCAGAAATATTCAGTATTCATCTTGGCGTACCATTCTCTGTGGGAGGACTTTCGGTCCACTGAGCACAACAGAAGAGATATATTAAATTATGTAATCGGAATATAATTGAACCCAACTGCATACATAAATGTGCTCCATGTCCAGCGTGAACAAAAGCTCAAGGCTTGAGGTTTTCAGATACTCACCTGCCCCCTGAGCTCCGGTCTCCTCATTTCACTCATTACTGTGTAATTGGGACCTTAATTAGCCTGTCCCCAGCAGGCTTCAGTGAGCTTAGGTCTCTTAAAATGTCTCTCAGCTTGACAAATCACCAGGACTCTTCAGTTAAAAAGGGTCAGCAGCTTTTCTGCCAAATTAGCACAGGAACCTATGCTACTTTAATTGAACAGGATAATGTGTAAGGAAGAATGTGTGTTGATATTGACCTGTTGTTACCAGATGGTAATAGAACTAGCATGGACATGTAGAGTTTTTATGTTAGGTTTCTGGTTTGTATAATGATGAAAATGTTGTTTATTTCTGTGGCAAAATGTATTATGATCCTTAATTTTATGTTGGGTATTAAAACAGTTGGCAGATTTGACTAAATAAATGCCATCAAAATGGCTGTTCCCCATACACTGTAACTGATAGTTGAAAGCAGTACTTTTGTCCTGTATGTGCTTTGAAAGAAAAAGACAAATCATGTTGATCCAAATTCAATACTAGTCACTAATTAAACCACAGCACTAATGTGATCCAGGTGGTCCAGCTCAGATACAAGAGAAATTCCCTGACATCTGACAGGATTCAGAAAATCCTCAGATGATTCTGTTCACTGACGAATGCTGCTGTTGCTGAGATTACTGTATATTCTATGAGTGAAAAAAATTGCTGGTGAAAGTGAGAAGATCATCTGTATGAAACCACTTCCTCATTTACATATGAACATGAAGTGACCCAGAGACATGTTCCCATGCATGCATGTCCTTAATTTCATATTTGTTCATCAATACACACTCTGGATGCACAGACAACATTCAGTCATGCAAAACAACATTGTCATTAAGCCATCCACATGCACACACACACACGCATGCATTTGTTTATGACTATGCTTTCCATCTGTTGATTTTAATTTACGTCACCAAGAGTAATCAAGAAACAACTCCGTTATCAAGGGAGTGCTGAGTTATTGAGGTGAGCGCCTGTGTTCATGGTTTAGACTAAACTGTTTTGGTTTCTTCTTAAAAACAGTTCTGCCACAGTGCATGAATATTTTACAGTACTGAAATCAGAGTCACTGAATATATCAAACTATGATCTGCTGAAACAGAATTGAATTTTGTAATTTAGATACACAACATTTACAATCACAGCTTTAGAGAGTTAAGCAGCTTTTGCTCACTGGTTCTTTTAGGCTTTTGTCAGATCTTTGAGTGTCTGCTCTATTGAACTAGAGAGCTGATCATGGTAGATGGTAGAATATGCTAAAAGGCCTGGAATGGGGGAGGAGCTAAAGAGTTCAATTCTTCCAAGCAGAACTGATGGTGGTGTGACATATGAAGACCTTTAAAGTGCCTTCCGTTGCACAATGCTTGGTGCTTTCAAAACATGGTGCTTGCTACTCAGCTGCGCTTAAAACAATTGCCGGATTTGATCATCAGACAGTCTGTAATTCAACTGCAGTCACTCTAAGCCAGTTTCAGTGCCCTCCTGTTTTGAATGGTTATCATGGTCTCAGTGGTTTTTGTAAGGAGCGAAGAGAATTGTAGCTGCATAAATATGGTAGCTGCATAAATATGGTGGTTGGAAATTTGACTGGAAGATGTTCCGCTTAAGAAAAAATATCTGTTTTTCTTCAGAGTTTCTTGGAGAGCCACAGATGTGATGAGTTTGAGATGGCACAGTTTGAAAAGGAGGCGGTTTCCTAATGACGCGGTTGTTTTACACCATTAGCGGAAAGAAGCCGTCCCTTCACCCCGTACCCTCCCTCTAACCAAGTGTTTAGGGAGAAGCATCTCCGATAAGGATCGCATAAAAGCACACTGCAGCACACCAAATCACATTAGCTGTGATCTGACCGGCGCAGACCTTACGCCTGCCAGGATGCTACTGGTTACCATAGAGACCAGGCCCTCTCCCTTGCCCAGGTTATCATGAGCGCTTGGAGTAGCGCTGATATGTGCCATGAATGAAAATTATGTAGGCTTCACGTGCTCACAAGGTCCGAACTTCAAACGAGGCCGCAAGGGATGTTAAACTGCAGAACCATGGACAGCTCCTTTCCAGCACATGGATGATAACCTCGGAGACCGCAGATTTGTCCATTTGTGTGGGGATGATCGATAACAAGTGAATTCCTCGATATCTACGGGGGAAAGTAAATCTAGTAATGAGAAGCCAAAGGAATTCTTTTCAGCCACAAGTTGAATGCACAACATCTACATAATAGTATATGTTCATTGTTGCGTCCATAGGGGCAACGTCTCTTCCCAGCTTCCCTGATTCTTAACCAGCAATTTAAATGATAGAAATTTATACTGTTATTATGTATGGTGTAATCCGCGTTGAGCTGAACTATTATTCCGTATGTTTACGTATCGATTTAAGATAGGACAGCGCAGTATTTCTTTTCCCTAAGCAGTTTCTAATTGACTTCTGTCTCTTAGTCTGGATGATTATACAGTGAGAGATTTTTTCCCCCAGTTACATTCCCTATTTGTTGCCATTTCACAATATGCATGCATTTGAGAATAGTGATAGAAGTTCATCTTTAATAAGACGGGCCTGACATGTCTCTGTCAGACCTTTAGATCTCCGTTAAATGTCACAATCTTCGAAGCACTTGTTCATTTTAATTAATTGTCAGCAAGCCTCTGTCACATTTTATGTTGTCATCAAGATCGCTGTTTTCGTAATTAACCCTTTGAAGTAAACTGATATCGCTCTGAAACTGTATGTATTTTTTCCTCATTGTTTTGATGCGCAACGCTTAGTTGTGTGTAATTTAAAATATCGTTCCAATTTAGGCTTTCATAGTGAACAAATGTCTCATTTATACCATAAAACTTCTTTGTAATGACATTTTGTGTGCCTGTACCTCGAAGGGTTAAAAGAATTTTCTCCGATAAAATTTCAGTGAATAAACTCTGGCAGACCCTCTCTCCCTTCCGAATGATTGCCTCTGTGGGGGTACACTCTGACCTTTATTGAATATACTATCCATCAACAAGACTGTTGCGTCCGTCCTAAGGGATGCTTAGCGAATCCAGAGGATGCGTACGGAGCCGCAATCTGCTCCGCTGTTCACTCTCTCACACACAGAAAATCAACGCCAGTTCTCGTGCCACTATCGCCATTGAACTTGAGGGAGTGATAATGAATACTACAAGCTGGAGTAGTCAAAATGAAACGCCTCTTGTATGCTGCGAATAAGTTTATACCCGTTTTGTGATGTGGAAAAAAATTGAATCAAGCGGCGCTCCATCACAAGCTTGTGAAACGTTTGGTATGAACTGACAGCGTTTGTCTCGGGAGCAGCATTATCTTCTAAATAGTCTCTTTCGCGAAATAAAGACATTTGACAAAGGTAGGTTTTTTGCATTTAATCCGAGGAGGGGTTCGTGTATCTCGCTCTACGTTTTTACTAGATTTTCTTCAATTTAAAATCACAGTATTTAAATACTGACGCGAGAACGATTGTGGCTATTGTGTGTACATTGTGTAGTAGCAGCAGCTTTCAGCACATGGAATTTTCTTCAACAGGATTTAGAACAGTGAAGTAGTTAAGTGAACGTCCGGTTAACGTTCAAGATTGGGAATAGTGGGATTAGCGAGTGTGAGTGTTCCAAACAGAATATATTTTCAGTCAATCAACAGATTTTAGAGATCATAACTATTAAAATTGATTTCCTCTGTTGCTTGTCTCTCATTTCGCTGAGGTTATGAATGCTATTTCGCGGTGTTTTGTGTGTGTGTGTGTATGTGTGTATGTGTGTGTGTGTGTGTGTTTGCAGAGTTTGAAGCAAGTAGAGGGAGGCAGATTCTCTTACTGAGTGCACTAAATTCTCTCTCTCTCTCTCTCTCTCTCTCTCTCTCTCTCTCTCACACACACACACACACACAGAGTCACTCATTCAAAATACACAATTTGTCCAGGCCTGGCTATTGTAACCACTGACCTTTGCTAATTGAACAAAGCTAATGGAAAAAGGAAGACCTGAATGATATGGGTTCTTAGGCTCTTGTTTTTTTATCTTTCCAGTTTCACTTATCAGTCTTTCCAGCTGAGGCAATGATGCTCTGGGCTAATTTCCCATGGGACTCTGCCATGATGTCCAGACCATACAGGGGAACATGTTTCATATCAGTCAGCTGCAGTACCATCCCTACAGAACTAGGATTATGAAGAGAGAGAAAAAAAACTCCACTGCTTTCTAGGATATTGATAAGACTGACTCTTTACACGTATACAGCTATAACGTTACGTTTTTGAAAGTCCTAAAATGAAAAAGAGTCGCTTTTCTATTTATTTGGTTTATTTTTGTTTTGTTTTGTTTTTGTTTTTTTTAAAAAAAGTTCATTTTGTTTTATAATCTGAATATTTCATGTTTTCAGATGCATGTGTCTTATAACATACAGTCTTTTCTGAGATCTCTCTCAAAGCTGATGAAAAATACATGGAGCACTCCAGTGAAATAAGAGGGCGAGCAGTCAGGCTAAAATAACGGTTAGTCTGGGCTGTAGAGTACGAGACCGTGTGCGGTAGCGTGCTGCAGGAGAGCTACTCCCACAGCACCTCAGCCACTCTTCATTCTCAAGAGCTGCAAGCAACAGATGAGGAGATGTGCGTAAATGCTTGGTGACCCAGTGTATTACTATTTTATTCTAGTCATTAAACAAACAGTTTGTGTGAAATCAGGCATGAGTCGGCATCTGATCTGTCCTTCAGATATGTTACTTGGCATCATTACCACTCTTCAAAACGTGACTGTGATTGGAACTCAGAAGGGGTTGAGTAAGATCATGTTAATAGGTTATTAATAAACAATATTGATTGATTATTAGCACGAGTCGTTCTTAAGAGAAATCTGTTCTCTGATCCTGTGTTTGGGCTATGTGAACTCTATACAGTAGTTCACTGTAGATGTATTCTCTTTAAAAAAAAGAGAGAGAGAGAAAAAAAAGAAAAAAAAAAAAACGGTCTTGTCTTGAATACCTGGCTAAAATTGTCCAGTGATGGAAGAGTACTGTTTCAGGAATGCTGTTTGAATTATTGAAAGGCTAGATTTATGGTCGTAGACTCGCTGTGATTTCGAGTGCTAGGTTAGAAAGAGAGGAAAGACTGTTGAAATATCAAGAGGACACTTCGGCTGATCTAACCCTGATCTCTTTCCATGAACAGAAAGCTTTTTCGTGGAACTAAGAACCAGCAAACAGCAAAACTAATTAACTGATGAAAATTCCAACAAATAATGATTGCAGAATCCTATATTACCTCTTTCTTTCTTCCTTTCTTTCTTTTTTTCTTTTCTTTTTTTTTTTTTTTTTGTTAAGACAAGCCCCATGCATTGGAAAGAGACATGTATACTATATTAAGGAAGTGTGGATGGGTGTGATTCTGTGAGTCTGGACCGGAATTTATGAAGCATATTACACATAATAGCATGCACTGTAGTTACATGATATTTAATTAGTTTGTGAGAGATGTATATAGTAGTTTTTTGAATCTCTTCCACACAGACTCATTTAGCGAGCCAACCACTGGCTTCCTGCCTTCTGATTGTGAAAGACCATCAAGCGTAACCGAATACCCTTCTGTCTCATGGTGTTTTGAATAAACATTGCCGAACGAAATGATTCCTCAGGAAGTGCTGAATAAGGAGTCAGTCAGGGACTGGATGCTGTATGATATCTGAGGCTATTGTTTTTGGATTTGTCCTTGGAGCAGTGAAGCACCCCTACAGAGTAGCTGTAAATCCTACCGCTCCGACCTGCCAACGCACGCTTCCTCAGCTGGATGCTGAAATGGCTGTGGGGCTGATGAGGTGATGGAGACCAAGGAACTCTGGGATTGAGGAGGACCTTATCTGTCTTTATATTGGGGCAACAGATCCGCAGAATTGTTTTCTGTGTGGTATAGCACATTTTAGAGAGTTTGAGCGTGAAAACGTTTCACATCAAGCAAAAAAAAAAAAAAAAAAAGACATAAGACTCTGTAACAGGAACAATAAATACTATGAAATAAATGGATTTAAGAGTAACAATTCATTTTTTGGCAACAAATCCACCCTAATATAGACACTGACGTTTTTAAAAGGATTAATTTCTCTTTTTAAATGTTTTCAAGATATAGATTGGACTCTTGTTAACACAACTAATTGGCAGGATGTTTAAAGGATAGCTCCTTACCTAAAACCCTGCAGCAAAAATTCTGTGCATAAAAAAAAAAAAATACATGCACAAAACATGTGCAAAACATAAAGCCAACTGTGTCTCCTGATAACAGAATTAGACAAATTACATTAGTTGTGTGACCATAAATCCTGTTTCGATCTTTTTTTTTTTTCCCTAAGATAAAAAGACAGTCTGTTTTCATCCAACCCCTAAACTCAGCGGCTTTCGCTGGAACAGGCTTTGTGTAGCTGTGGGATTTAGAGCAAGCTACACGAATAAACGGATTTGACTTTTTGTGCTGAATGATATGGGATGTTCTTACCAATACCTTCTAGTGTATTGTGTTCAGCATTTAAGTTTACTGAAATGTACTGAAATTATATTAGGGGCATTGCTGGCTACTGTGTTGGCTCATACATCTCTTGAAAAGAAACAGGGCACCTCTTTGGTGTGCCAAAAACTGGATCCACATACCATGTTTAACCTCAGTGGCTGACTCATTTACAGCTGTGATACGTTTTCTGTTGACCTTTTCTAGCAAACAAAGTGACTGTCCAATGAACTGCGTCAAACATGATTTGATTTCAGGGCTTAAACAGCAGGATAAAACATTATGATAATGCTATGAAAACCACAAGAACATTCAATATGGTTTTGCTTTTTGGGAGATTAATTTTGGAATAGGTGTCTATGAGAATAACTGGTGATCTATTTTAGACCAGTAAGGCATTGGATTCAGTACTGTCTTAAAAATCAGTCAAACCTAAGGTTTATAATATGTGAAGTCAGATTATTTGACAACGGTTGACAAGGATGGTAAAAAAGGATTCAAGCACAAAGCCAGTAAGAACTGAGAGCTAAACTATCTACAGCGTTATATTTGGTTTTGTGATTAGATTGCATTTGGAAATGTGAAGTGGAGGAGAGCAGACACTCAGGTTTCATAAACACAGCTACTGTTTAGACAGAGGACATTACGAAGTGTGGACAAGTGAGGGCCAGAGGTCAGGCATGGGTAGAAGGAGAGAGAAAAAAGAGAGAGAGAGGAAAGATAGTTTCAGAAGACAGATTCTTGACTCTCTAGAGGAGCTGAACGTTGTTACCTCACCCTCACTCTCCCGTGAGAGATTTTAAGTGTTTCAGTCTGTCACAACCTGCACCGCCAT